>NC_090739.1:76985287-77057787 GCF_036898095.1 Palaemon carinicauda
TCCATCAGGACATCATGGCTATCTCACCCAAAAATAGATTTTTCGCTCAAAATCCGTTTTTTGGGCTTAAGCCATGACGTCCTGATGGAAGTGTACCAGAGAATTAGTGTATCGTGGATTTTTCCCATTTTAGTAGTGCCTTCGACTTCTAAACAATATTCCTTTGGTCTGATGACCTTAGAGACCATGACATCTCCGTTACATGTCACTACCAATGGCATAAACTATGACATGGCTTCCTGCCCCCCTGGCAGGGAAGTCCTATTTGGACGGAAGGAACGTCTTGAAGTAACCTGATGAAGAAAACTCACCTGTAGACGAGGATCTTGTTGGTCTCGCAGACAGATCAGGAAAGTTAAGTACTTGTGTTGGAACAAATATTTCGCTTTTCTTTAGGTGAGTATATATCAGACATAAGCAATATTATAACATGAATTATAATAAGGGTCAAAATAGGGGCAATAAATCTCTTTAACAGTAATGTATTTCATATAGTAGGGCGAAATGAGACGCATATGATAGCGAAACTTCTATTTTATTCAGGAAAATATTTGCGTTAATATGAAATAAGGTAAATAAATTACAGTAAAATTGTTGGTTAACAAACATAGACTAAAGACTACATAAGACGAGGGTGTGGAATCTGAAAAGGAAGAACTTGCCATTACACACATAGGTTCCAAAGGAACTATAAGGTCTTTTGGAGTCTTAATTACACTTCATGTCCAAATAAACATATGGCACACGTGTTCAAGTCTATGTTACTTCACCTTGTAGAAGAACAGTCTCTCGTGACACTAGGTAGCACTTAAAATCACTATGTATCGCACTAGGGTCAACACAGGCACCCGTTGAGTTAGAGTCTCGAAATAACTCACTGTCCTACGCAGCACTAAGCAGCAGGTTTTAATACACTACCTGCGGCTACCACAAATCTCTTGAGTTCATGCACCTGCTTCGCATAGTGTTTAAAGAACACTCTTGAGGATTTCCAGCCTGTGAAAGATCGAAGGCTTTCGAAATCCATAGCTTGAAAGAAATTTAGGGAAGAGGCGACTTTTCTGGGATCATGACCTGTGGGTGTACTGTCAGGATTTGCTCTGCGAATAAAGTAGGTGATCTTCGCCCTTAGTTGTTTGAGTGACAAATTACTTCCCGATGTTTCTCCTTTAAAGAGTTGTCCTCCGCCAAAGTCTGAAGTTCTTCGAAGATAGACCTTTAGACTCTCCACTGGGCATAGAGAGGCAGATTCTCCAGGGACCCCACCTCTTAGTGGGGAGTTCATTTTTAGCGAGAAATGTTGGGTCAGGGAAGAGGGTAAGTTCCCCTGTTTCGGCAAACTGTATCTGGCCCTCTTCTCTAGATAAAGCCACTATTTCACTGACTCGGGCTCCCGAGGCGAGAGCAAAAAGGAAAATCACTTTTTGAGTCAAGTCTTTCAGATGGCAAAATTCATTGTCCAGGCTAGAGGCAAAATGGAGCACCTTATCAAGAGACCAGGAGATGGGTCTTGGTGGAGGTGCAGGACAAAGTCTAGCACATGCCTTTGGAAGTTTGTTAAAGATTTCGTTGGACAGGTCTATCTGGAAGGCATAAAGTAATGGTCTTGTCAAGGCCGATTTACAAGTGGAAATCGTATTGGCTGCTAAGCCTTGTCCATGAAGGTGAATGAAGAAGGACAGACAAAAATCTATGGAGATTTCCGTAGGGTTTTTTGCCTTGATGAAAGACACCCACTTCTTCCAGGATGACTCATATTGCCTTCTGGTAGACTTTGTTTTGTATTCCTCTAGGAAGTCTAAATATTTCTTCGAGATTCCAAACCTTTTCTTCACGGCTAGGGAGAGAAAATCATGAGATGAAGGTTCCGGGTTTTCCTTGATGAAGCGAAGACAGTCGACTTCTGAACCTGCTGGGAGAGAACTGGGTCCAGCAGAGGGATCAGCTTGGGCTGTAGCTCCAGACTAGAGGGAACCAGTTGCTCCAGGGCCACTTGGGTACCACTAGGGCTCCTGTTCCCTTGAAGGTTCTCAGCTTGGTGAGGACTTTCAGCAGAAGGTTGGGAGGAGGGAACAGGTAAATCTTGGACCATCTGTTCCAGTCCAGGGACATGGTGTCCACCGCTTCCGCTCTGGGGTCCTCGTATGGGGCCACGTAAAGAGGAAGTTGGTTATTGTCCCTGGATGGAAGATGAAGGAGATTGATCTTGCATCTAGGGACCATTCCGATTCTATGGGGCTTGTCCTCGATAGAGCGTCCGCCGTCACATTGCGGAATCCTTGTAGGTGAACTGCTGAGAGGTGCCATCTCTTCTTGTCCGCTAGGCGGAAGATGGGTAAAAGCACTTGGTTGAGTTGGGGCGATCGTGAGCCCTGACGGTTGAGACATCTGACCACAACGGCGCTGTCCAGAGTTAGATGGATGTGGATCGAAGGACGAGGGGACAGTTTCTTCAGGGTAAGAAGAACCGCCATGGCCGTCAAGATATTGATGTGAAACGTCTTGAATAGGGGAGACCACATTCCTTGAACATGTCGCTGGTGGGAGTGACCTCCCCATCCTTCTAGCGAAGCATCCGTGTAGATGATGACTGACGCAGGTGGTGGTTGAAGAGGAACTGATCTTTTCAGGGTCTTTGCCTCCGACCACGGCTTGAGGAGTGAGTGAAGCCTGGTTGGCAAAGGTCTCTTGAGATCTGTTTGAGCGATGGATGCGTTTCTTCTCCAGACTCCCGATGCATCTTTTAGCTGTGCTCATAGCACTGGGTCTGTCACTGAGGCAAACTGGAGAAAGCCGAGTACTTGTTCCTGTTGGTGCCTTGAAATCCGTTTGGATTTTAGAAGTCTCTTGACAGATCCCGCCATTTCCTTCCTTTTCTTCAGAGGGATGGAAAGATGGTGTGACTGAAGGTTCCAATGGATTCCCAGCCATTGAAACTTTTGAGCTGGAGACAGTCGAGACTTTTTGGTGTTGATTTTGAAACCCAGATGGTCCAGGAACTGGGTCACCTTTTTGCAGGCACGCGAGCATTCTTCTGACGATGCCGCCCAAACCAGCCAATCATCTAGGTAAGCCATCACCTGGACGCCTTGAAGGCGTAGCTGTTGGACAGCCGTGTCTGCGAGCTTCGTGAAGATTCTTGGGGCCACGTCGAGTCCGAAGGGCATGGCCCTGAAGGCATACTGTCTTCGTTGAAGCCTGAATCCTGGGTAGGAGGAAGCCTGGTGATTCATTGGAATGTGCCAGTAGGCGTCCGCCAGGTCTATTGAGACCGTGTAAGCCTTGTGAGGCAGTAGGGCTCTTATATGTTGAAGAGTCAGCATCTTGAATTTGTTGTTTGCAATGAATTTGTTGAGAGGGGACAAGTCCAGAATGACTCTGAGTTTGTCTGAGTCCTTCTTGGGAACACAGAATAGTCTTCCCTGGAACCTGGTGGACTTTACCCTCTTGATCACCTTCTTGTTCAAGAGTTCTAGGACATATTCTTCCAGGATGGGGGTTGAGTGTTGGAAGAATTGGTGGAAGGTTGGAGGTAGTGTTATCCAGCTCCACCCTAGTCCCTTCTTGACGATGCTGTGGGGCCAAGGATCGAAGGTCCAACGATCCTGGAAGTGGCGGAGTCTTCCTCCCACCAGAAGCACTTCATTGCTTCTGGTTTCCCGAGGGTTTACCACCTCGGCCGCCTGCTCCCCTTCCTCCCCTCCCTCTGGATGGACATTGAGAGGAGTTTTTGCCGGAGCCTCTACCTTTGGGGCGAAAGGTAGTGGATTGCCTTTCATAGGCTGGGGTAAAGACTGGTGATTGGACCATCACTGGCTGAGGGACCAACTGGAAGGTCTGCTGTGGCTGGGCCACTAGCTGGGGAGTAGCGGGTGCCGGAAACTGGCGTTTGGCCTGACGCTGTTGGGGTCGGGGCTTGTTGGACTTCTTCTTAGGCTGGGAGACATCATCCTGAGAAGATTTCCTCTTTTGGGACATGCCCCACTTGTTGAGAAGGTTCCTGTTCTCAGTGGCGGCTCTGTCCACAATCTCTTTCACCAGGTCCACAGGAAAGAGATATTTGCCCCAGATGTTGGAGGAAATCAGTTTCCGGGGTTCGTGTTTGACGGTGGCATCCGCAAACAAGAATTCTCTACAGGCTCTCCGGGCCTTGATGAAGCTGAACAAGTCCTTCAGCAAGGTGGCAAGGTGGGTCTTTGCAAGAACCATGTAGAAGCCTGGGACCCGAATGTCCCCGGCCATTGTCTCAAGCTGTACTTGGAGAGACAGAGAGGCAGCCAGCCTCTCTTTTGTGTCTTGCTCCCGACGCAAAAGGTACTCGGTGAGCTTGGGGAGGTTCTTATTAAACTGACGTCCAGCGACCTCAGCCTCCAACTTACCAACCGTGAAAGTTAACTGGATGTCTTTCCAGCTTTTATCATCGGGAGGTAGGGCGAGGGAGAGAAGCCTACATTCCTCCAATGTAGGGCAGGGTTTTCCTTCCTCCGCCACCTTCAACACTGAATGCAAGGCCTTTTCGGCAAAAGGAAAGACCATGGTGGGAGGAGCAAGAAAGGACGGGTGTTTCTTGCTCAGGGCCGGCACCTTGGAATTGGTGTAGCCCCTGCTCTTGAGGTAGTCAGCCAGAAGAGCTTGAGCCTTGGAGTGGTGAAACACTATGACCTCCTTAGGTTCGGATTTAATACGGACGTAACAGTCCGGGTAGGCATCAAAATTAGGATAGAACTCCATCTCCTCGAGGGGGATGGCGCCTAGTTTGTCATTGATAAAGATGCGTCCGGTCATGATGGGCATGTGTTTAGCATGCCTCCAGGGATTGGTCACTGAGCAGGAGGGAAGATCCTTGACGCATACTCAATATTTCCCTCTTAAGGTCCGTATGCCTCTGGCGGAACTTCTCATCCAAGAATGCCACCAAAGCTTGCGGGGTATCCTGGGTGCCCACCACTGCAGGTACTGGAGTGGCAGATGTAGAGAGGACTGGTTCCGAAACCACAACGGAATCCACAGAGGGTGCGCGGGCGATCTCGCCCTCGGAATCAGGAGTCTTCACTTGATCTTCTTCTTCTTGACCCTCAGCCATCAGGGTCCTTTCAGTGTCTTCGGACACATCTGACATCCTCTTCACTTCGTCGATATGACAGCCTTGGAGAGCGTCCGAAACATCCGGTTCTCATCCTTAGGAATAACGGCATCCGCAGATGCCTTAGGAAAGAGCAAGGCTCTCATCTTCTTGTTTGGGAGATAGGGTTCCATGGCGTTCTTTTGGAAACCGCACACCCACTTGTGCAGTTTCTCTCGGGCTATGTCCCTGGCCTCCGCTGACGGAAGGTTATCGAACGCCTCATCGAGCAGGTTCTTGCAGACAGTGTAGACCTGCAAATCCCAATGGCGAAGATTTCCCTTCGAGATTGAACAGCCGGCGTGGGTTCGGCTCGCCAGGTGGCTGTAGAAGTTAGAGCGACGAACGCTGCAGAAGGCGCTGTCACACTTCACGTACTCCTCCTGTAAAAGAAAGAGAAAATTAGTATTTGGAAGTCAATACAATTATGACTTACAGTAATCTTAGATTAGAATAAAGTTATTAAACACGGAGTTTTTATGATAAAACAAAGTTTTATGAATACTACCTGGCAGTTATATATATATAGCTGATTTAGAGATATCAGCTATATATATATAACTGCCAGGTAAGTACTATTCATAAAAATGGAGTTTTTATGATAAAACAAAGTTTTATGAATACTTACCTGGCAGTTATATATATATAGCTGATATCTCTAAATCAGCTATATATATATAACTGCCAGGTAAGTACTATTCATAAAATTATAATATAAGATTCCTTTTATGTATAAGCTTAGGATAAGTAAGCTAGAAAGGAGGTAGGAAAGACACATACTTGTGCATTCTGCCCAGCCAATTGCCATGACCCCACACTGTAACTAATTCGAGAGGGCCGTTATGGGCCCTGGGAGGAGGAAGAACATCCGTGCTGGATGAGCCAAGCTTAGGCTTCCTCTGGGGAATTAGGTATGGTGAGAGGGGGAAGCTGAATTCATTCAGTGTATAAGAAAGGGAGGGATAAGCTAAGCCCCCTTATCAGATTAGATCCCGGCAAAAGACTGCGCATGGATGCGCAGAATATGCTGAAAATAGTTTACTGTACAACTATACACAATAGTTTTCAGACTAGGGTATAAATATACCATAGGTGTACTGGCTATTATCCATAGCTGCACAATAATTGCTGCCGGCCCGGTAGGAGTGACTGTCCACTGTAAAGCCAAGATTGGTGGCACCGGCAGCCTGGCGGGATGCCGGAAGCTCGTCTGGCACCGGCAAGTCCCCATCAAGGTGAGACCCTTCCAAGCCATCAGTCTATGTGGCAGAGAGTTAGGGTGACACCTTAAGGTGATGGCAGATCGCCGGCAAGCCGGTGGCCCCTGGCAACCGGTAGGTGACCGGCAATGGCATACCGACACTGACATCATTCAAAGAGACCGGTAGGATACCGAAGACCATGACGGCTGGCACCGGCAGAGTGGAGGCGGCAGTGGACCGGCACTGAGAGAGAGAGGGATAGGATAAGAGGAGAGAGAGGGAAGGGTAATACTCAGTACCCATCCCCTTCTTCCTCCGGAAGAAATGTTCAAATGGAAGGAAGAGGGTGCGACCTTCCATCCAGCGGCAGTCGGCTATTGTTGCCAGTGGTGGCCCAAGGAAGGACCGAAGAACACTCAAGAAGGGAGGTCCTCCGCCGGCAGACCAACTGTCGTATGCTATCCCATAGTTCGACTATATGCAGGAAGCGTAGCAGTATGGACTAACCAACGAAAGGACCGAGCCGAACCCACTAAATAACTAATGTTGATAATTAGTTATAAGACCGGGAGGGTTGTTCTGGCTAACTAAATAAAGCATGCGAGGCAAACAGCAGCGTCGCAACATGACGCCTCCAGTCGGGGCACAGCTCCGCCACAAAACACAGGATTTAAAGATAACAAGTCGTTACTTAATGGCTGGAGCTTATTTATACAATACAAGAATATGGTACTCAACTTTCCAGAAGAAGGCGAGGCTGAAGATTGCGACATGATGAAATTACCTAGCGAGCACTGGGAAAAAATACCTAGTTAGAGACGCTATGTAAGAAGGAATGAGGATAGGCGCGCGGATGTGACGTCAGTCAAGATGGCAGCCAGCTATGGCGGCCGTTTGTTTACATCGCTAGGTACCGTAACAGTAACGCAGGAGAGCTTAGCAACGGCTCCTCCCATACTTGCCACACTTCCCCTCAAAGCGTAAACGCTATGTGGGGTGCATATAGTCATGTGGCGTGTCAAGCATATGTCCCCTGTTCTTATACGATACCCTAAAGGGAAACCTCATGGGTACTCGCACCAGAAGTTACAATTCTGTGAAACCTTTAGTTTAATTCTCTGGGAATATCTACTGTAGTCATATATACCCTCAGGAAGCTACTGAAGGAACCTTACATCAGGATGTCATGGCTTGAGCCAAAAATGTTATTTTGATAATAAAATAAATTTTTGAATATACTTACCCGGTGATTATATAGCTGCAACTCTGTTGCCCGACAGACAACTCTACGGCAAAAACTCGCCAGCGATCGCCACACAGGTTGCGGGTGTGCCCAACAGCGCCATCTGTCGTCCAGACATCCAGCACTCAATGTAAACAAAGACTCAATTTTCTCCTCGTCCCACTGCGTCTCTATTGGGGAGGAAGGGAGGGTCCTTTAATTTATAATCACCGGGTAAGTATATTCAAAAATTTATTTTATTATCAAAATAACATTTTTCAATATTTAACTTAGCCGGTGATTATATAGCTGATTCACACCCAGGGGGGTGGGTAGAGACCAGCAATATATGTTTACACTTTTATGAGCTAAGAGTTTTTATTTCATTTTAGAAGTTATCAAAATAACAAAAACAAAATAAATAGGTACCTGGTAAGGAAGTCGACTTGAACAATTACTCTGCCTTTTAAGTACGTCTTCCTTACGGAGCCTCGCGATCCTCTTAGGATGCTGATCGACCCCTAGGATCTGAAGTATCAAGGGTTGCAACCCATACAACAGGACCTCATCAAAACCCCTAATCTAGGCGCTCTCAAGAAATGACTTTGACCACCCGCCAAATCAACCAGGATGCGAAAGGCTTCTTAGCCTTCCGGACAACCCAAAAAACAACAATAAAAACATTTCAAGAGAAAGATTAAAAGGGTATGGAATTAGGGAATTGTAGTGGTTGAGCCCTCACCCACTACTGCACTCGCTGCTACGAATGGTCCCAGTGTGTAGCAGTCCTCGTAAAGAGACTGGACATCCTTTAGATAAAAAGACGCAAACACTGACTTGCTTCTCCAATAGGTTGCGTCCATTATACTTCGCAGAGATCTATTTTCCTTAAAGGCCACGGAAGTTGCGACAGCTCTAACTTCGTGTGTCCTTACCTTTAGCAATGCTTGGTCTTCCTCACTCAGATGGGAATGAGCTTCTCGTATTAACAGTCTGATAAAATAGGATAAAGCATTCTTTGACATAGGCAAAGATGGTTTCTTAACTGAACACCATAAAGCTTCAGATAGGCCTCGTAAAGGTTTAGTTCGTTTTAAATAGAACTTAAGAGCTCTCACAGGGCATAAGACTCTTTCTAGTTCATTGCCTACCATATTCGATAAGCTGGGAATATCGAACGATTTCGGCCAAGGTCGAGAAGGTAGCTCATTTTTGGCTAGAAAACCAAGTTGTAATGAACATGTAGCTTTTTCTGACGAAAATCCGATGTTCTTGCTGAAGGCATGAATCTCACTGACTCTTTTAGCTGTGGCTAAGCATACCAGGAAAAGTGTCTTTAAGGTGAGATCTTTCAGGGAGGCTGATTGTAGCGGCTCAAACCTGTCTGACATGAGGAATCTTAGTACCACGTCTAAATTCCAACCAGGTGTAACCAAACGACGCTCCTTCGTGGTCTCAAAAGACTTAAGGAGGTCCTGTAGATCTTTATTGTTGGAAAGATCTAAGCCTCTATGCCGGAAGATCGATGCCAACATGCTTCTGCAGCCCTTGATAGTGGGAGCTGAAAGTGATCGTTCTTTTCTCAGGTATAAGAGAAAGTCAGCTATTTGAGCTACAGAGGTACTGGTCGAGGATACAGATACTGACTTGCACCAATTTCGGAAGACTTCCCACTTTGATTGGTAGACTCTAAGGGTGGATGTTCTCCTTGCTCTAGCAATCGCACTGGCTGCCTCCTTCGAAAAGCCTCTAGCTCTCGAGAGTCTTTCGATAGTCTGAAGGCAGTCAGACGAAGAGCGTGGAGGCTTTGGTGTACCTTCTTTACGTGTGGCTGACGTAGAAGGTCCACCCTTAGAGGAAGACTTCTGGGAACGTCTACTAGCCATCGAAGTACCTCGGTGAACCATTCTCTTGCGGGCCAGAGGGGAGCAACTAGCGTCAACCTTGTCTCTTCGTGAGAGGCGAACTTCTGCAGTACCTTGTTGACAATCTTGAACGGTGGGAATGCGTATAGATCTAGATGCGACCAATCTAGGAGAAAGGCATCTATATGTATTGCTGCTGGGTCCGGGATTGGTGAGCAATATATTGGGAGCCTCTTGGTCATCGAGGTTGCAAAGAGATCTATGGTTGGTTGGCCCCAAGTGGCCCAAAGTCTCTTGCATACATCCTTGTGGAGGGTCCATTCTGTTGGAATTACTTGCCCCTTCCGACTGAGACAATCTGCCATGACATTCAAGTTGCCTTGGATGAACCTCGTTACTAGTGATATGTTTTGACCTTTTGACCAGATGAGCAGGTCCCTTGCGATCTCGTACAACGTCAGTGAGTGGGTCCCTCCTTGCTTGGAGATGTACGCCAAGGCAGTGGTGTTGTCCGAGTTCACTTCCACCACTTTGCCTTGAAGGAGAGACCTGAAGCTTTTCAAGGCCAGATGTACTGCCAGTAGCTCCTTGCAGTTGATATGCATTATCCTTTGACTCGAGTTCCATAGTCCCGAACATTCCCGACCGTCTAATGTCGCGCCCCAGCCTACGTCCGATGCGTCCGTGAAGAGAACGTGGTTGGGAGTCTGAACAGCCAGGGGAAGACCCTCTCTTAGGCTGATACTGTCCTTCCACCAAGTCAAGCAAGACTTCATCTTTTCGGAAATGGGGATCGAGACCGCTTCTAGCGTCTTGTCCTTTTTCCAGTGAAATGCTAGGTGGTATTGAAGAGGACGGAGGTGTAGTCTTCCTAATGACACAAACTGTTCCAGGGATGATAGCGTCCCTATCAGAATCATCCACTTCCTGACTGAACATCGTTCCTTCTTCAGCATGTTCTGGATGCATAACTGGGCTTGGCTTGTTCTGGGGGCCGACGGAAAAGCCCGAAAAGCTAGACTGTGAATCTCCATCCCTAAATACACAATAGTTTGGGATGGGACCAGTTGTGACTTTTCCATATTGACAAGGAAACCCAATTCCTTGGTCAGATCTAGAGTCCACTTTAGATCCTTCAGACAGCGATGACTGGAAGAAGCTCTTAGAAGCCAGTCGTCCAAATAGAGGGAGGCTCGGATGTCCGCTAAATGAAGGAATTTGGCTACATTCCTCATCAGCCTCGTAAACACAAGAGGAGCTGTGCTTAGGCCAAAGCACAGGGCTTGAAACTGGTAGACAACCTTTTCAAAAACGAATCTCAGAAAAGGTTGGGAGACCATCCAGTCTTCCCTTCTGACCGCTGCTAAGACTGACTTTGTGGTCTCCATGGAGAACGTCTGCTTTGTGACAAAGACATTCAGAGCACTGACGTCTAGCACCGGCCTCCACCCTCCTGTCTTCTTTGACACCAAGAAGAGTCGGTTGTAGAATCCCGGAGATTGAAGGTCCGAGACTTTGACCACCGCTCCCTTCTCTAGTAAAAGAGACACCTCCCGTTTCAAGGCTTGTCTCTTGTCTTCCTCTCTGTACCTGGGAGAGAGATCGATGGGAGACGTTGCTAGAGGGGGTTTTCGTACAAACGGGATCTTGTACCCCTCTCTGAGCAACTTCACAGATTGTGCATCTGCGCCTCTCTTTTCCCAGGTCTGCCAGAAGTTCTTGAGTCTGGCTCCCACTGCTGTCTGAAGAAGCTGGCAGTCAGACTCTGCCCTTAAAGGACTTGGTTCCTTTCTTCTTTCCTCGTTTCCCTTCGGCACGAGCACCTCCTCTGCTGGAGGCTCTGCCACGAAAGGGCGGAATAAAACGGGATGCTGGAGTGTCCATCCTTGGTCTAGCTGACAAGGTAGGCAAAGGGGTAGCTTTGCGAGCGGAGGACGCAACAAGATTGTGAGTGTCCTTCTGTATCAAAGAAGCGGCTATTTCCTTAATCAGGTCTTCTGGAAAAAGGCACTTGGAAAGAGGAGCAAAAAGGAGCTCGGATCTCTGGCACGGTGTAACTTCAGCTGAAAGGAATGAGCATAGGTTTTCACGCTTTTTAAGGACTCCGGACACAAATGATGCAGCAAGCTCATTAGACCCATCCCGTACGGCCTTGTCCATGCAGGACATAATGAGCAAGGAAGTCTCTTTCTCTGTCGGAGAGATCTTTCTGCTTAGGGCTCCTAGACACCAGTCTAAGAAGTTAAAAACTTCGAAGGCCCTAAAGATACCTTTCAAAAGGTGGTCCAGGTCCGAAGATGACCAACATATCTTTGAGCGTCTCATGGCAAGGCGGCGGGGAGAGTCTACGAGGCTTGAGAAGTCGCCCTGGGCAGAGGCAGGAACTCCCAAGCCGAGAACTTCTCCCGTGGCATACCAGACGCTCGATCTAGAAGAGAGTATAGCAGGGGGAAACGTAAAGGCTGTCTTCCCTAAACTCTTCTTGGACTGCAACCATTCTCCTATCACCCGCAAAGCTCTCATGGACGAGCGTGCGAGGACGAGTCTAGTAAAGGCAGGAGTGGTAGACGGCATGCCTAACACAAACTCTGACGGAGGAGAACGAGGAGCCACAGAAACAAACTGGTCCGGAAACATCTCTTTGAAAATGGCCAAAACTTTCCTAAAGTCCAAAGAGGGTTGAGTAGACTTAGGCTCGTCCAATTCAGATTGTGGTTCATCTATGTGTGCAGCAACATCATCATCAGAAAGTCCCTCATCCGATAGCTGATGAGGAAACGGCAACGGAGTGGGTAACGGCTGGTTCGCTGAGTCCGGTCGCACGAGTGCATGCGTGACTGAGCCGGACGCAACGTCATGGAACTGCTGCCCAGTCTGTGAGCTGGCAACAACCATGGCAGCGCGGGGACGCACAGCGTCTACTCCAGACTGTCTGGACTGATGTGGGTGCGCAGTGGAAAGCACACTGGGTTGCGGAGGTTGACGCACCGCGTCAAAACAAAGCAACCCTGACGGTTGTTGAACCTCCCGAACGTCAACGGAGACCTCCGTGCGTCGCTTAACGTCAACATGCGGCTGGCAGATCACACTGGAACGCATGGGTGGCGGAACTCTCTCAAATGGTGTGCGTGAGAAGGTTACCTCAGCGTTCACAGGACGCACAACCGATCGTGTGGAAGGTTGTAGGCTAGGTACTGCACTAGCTGGTGCGGCAGCAACCTTCTCCGCACGAAAATCCTGCATTAGAGACGTCAGTTTAGACTGCATGTCTTGCAGTAGAGACCACTTAGGGTCTACAGGAGCAGGTGCGGCGACAGACGGTGTTACTGTCTGAAGCGGTACCGCTTTGCCTCTCTTAGGCGGTGAGCAGTCATCGGATGACGGCAGCGAGTCCGAACTGACCCAGTGGCTACAACCGGGCCGTTGGACTTGCGCTGAAGGGACCGACTTGCGTTTTAACGGTCGTGAGACCTTGGTCCAGGGTTTCTTGCGAGAAACACCTGCCGAAGACGAGGTATAAATGGGCTCTCTCGTCTTAGTTAGGTAGGAGCGATCTTGGGTAGATACGCCCGATACCACGGAGGGAACGTCTGTTCGCTGATTAAAGCCTCTCGAACCCATTTGTCGTACGATATTGCTTCTCCCCTGGACTTGGGAGCTTGCAAGAGGTCCCGGACTAGGAGGACGACAGGCACGAACAGACGAACCCTCAAGCGCAACACTATCCACAACACTATCACTCGGCACTTTAGCACTTCCCACTGCACTTTTGCACTTAAGCTCCTTCACATCCGCCATGAGCTGATTACGGTCACTAGCAAGGGACTCAACTCTCTCACCCAGAGCCTGGATGGCACGCATCATATCAGCCATCGAAGGTTCCTGAGTGCCAGGAGGGGGGTTAGGAACAACCACTACAGGGGAAGGAATAGGTTGTGGGGCATGAGGAGAGGATATATCAATAGAACGAGAAGAACTTCTCCTAACTCTATCTCTCTCTAGCCTACATGTATACTTTTGGAATTCGATAAAATCGAATTCCGAAAGCCCAACGCACTCCTCACACCGATCTTCCAATTGACAGGTTTTATCCCGACAATTGGAACAAACAGTGTGAGGGTCGATAGAAGCCTTCGGAAGACGCCTTGAACAGTCCCTAGCATTGCACTTCCTAAATTTTGGGACTTGTGAAGGGTCAGCCATTTTGAATTGGTCAAAGGGAAATTCAAAAAACTATCAAAAAGTCATCAACAAAAAATCCGTTATCAAAAAGAGTTCAAGGATTTGTGTGAAGAGAAGCCCTGCACAGCGAAAGCTCAAAACTAGAATAAAGTACTTCACCAATTAGTTGTGAAAAAACTCCAGTTTAGCAACAGCGAGTAAGTACGTCTTGTCGATAGCTCGACAGAGAGAAAATTGAGTCTTTGTTTACATTGAGTGCTGGGTGTCTGGACGACAGATGGCGCTGTTGGGCACACCCGCAACCTGTGTGGCGATCGCTGGCGAGTTTTTGCCGTAGAGTTGTCTGTCGGGCAACAGAGTTGCAGCTATATAATCACCGGCTAAGTTAAATATTGAAAAAATAATGATAATAATAATGATAATGATAATAATAATAATAATAATAATAATAATAATAATAATAATAATAATAATAATAATAATAATAATTATAATCATTAATAAAAATAACAATATCAATAATAATAATGATAAAAATCATTTTCTGGGTCGACCTGTGACGCCTGGTGAAAAGGGTCCTTCCTTACACTTTTCTGATATAAATACTTCCAAATATACCAGAGAAAGTTAAAGTATGGAATGCAGAGGTTACTACCCTCGCGCGAACACCCATTGGGCGTCGTTTATAAAGCATGGGCGTGTGAAAACCACTATTCACAGGCTTTCTTCCATTTAGATAATTCCCTCATCAAAGGGAAGGGCCGTAACAGAGGCCCTATCTACCCTACCGACGCCCGATGCTAGCGCCACCTGATCTTCATCCTTCTGTTGGACTTCGTAAGCGCCGTTTTGTTTTTTGTGTGCCGCTTGGTTTTTTAACTATTTCCGTGTAATTTCATCATGACCGAGGCTCTTCTTACTCCTGCACCAATGTTAAGTACCATAGATTGTTTTGACAGGTTTGTTAGTACCGGGCTAGTGTTATCTTTGTTTATTTTAGTGTTTTTAGTGCGTTCAATTTTGGCCTTCCAGGACGATGGCGGCCATTGTTCTTGTTTACGATTTGGTTTTTAACTGTTTTGCCCGTTGGTACTCTTGTCATCTTAGGTTCATTATCCTTTTATTTTCAGGCCTTAGGCCATTTATATTATTATATCTTGAACCGTATATATTTCCAGTCTTGGTACTTTTTAGCGCTTACGAGTCCATAGCGTTCGGGGCTTTGTTATAGTTGAGTTATTCCGTTTGGCGGTATCATAATTTTGTCAAATTTCACTCTTGTTCATTCTCGTTTCGCTATTCTTCGTTCGTCTCTTTTTATTGTTTTTTGTTGGTCATGGACCTTATTTGTATTTGATTTAAGGTTCGTTTTATTGTTTTGTTACAGTAACTACGAGAGAGAGAGGTGGGAGTTCCTGTTTTCTGTGCATACGGTCATGTGTCTCCCTCTCTCTCTCTCTATCTTTTATGATAGTTTTACCTAGTATGAGAGCTGGAGGGCCCGTTTTCTGTTCATACAACCACGGGTTCTCTCTCTCTCTCTTCCCCTTGCGGGAATTACGATTTGTTTTTATTTACATGTTTATCTTGTGGTTACTTTTAGTGTATTTTGGGGCTAGTATTTTTATAGGTCCTGTCGTGTGTGAGTTATTTGGATGGCCCAGAGTCGTCATTAGTTCCCCTAGTTCCATCCTCTCCCCGCTACGGCCTTTGGAGTTGGTCTGAAACCCTATACAACTCCGCCATACCATGAGCTGGGAACATGTACCTTTCTGTTATTCTGGTGCTCTCCTCCGGCGGGTTTCGGCCCCTCGGTGGTCCCTTGCTATTGACTCCGGCTTCGGCCCTCCCCACACGACTTATTCACCCTCCCCCCCTCCCCCGGGAGGTCTCCTTCAGAGTTCTTACGTAGTTCATTCTACTTGTTTATATAATATAATGGGGGTATTTATTATGTCAGGACCTACCATTGGATCTCCGGCATCCCCGGAGATCTTCCAATCACTAGTTACCATTCTTATGTAATTACTACGAGCTCCGGCTCACATACTATAGTTTACTCCGCCGCACTACGGAGTGGATTCACTTGTTTATTTATTGTAGTATTACACGGAACTCCGGCCCTCTTTTGTACGAACCGTAGATCTAATTTTACTCTCAGACTCCTTATAACCTGTGTTGTTATATCAGAGTTCCCGAGAACATACGGACTTGTCTTCTTTTTATTACAGAAAGTTCGCTGTGCTGCCAAGGGTTGCTCCGCCTCCTTTAGTGATCCGGTAGGCCACGATGTCTGCCGGTCTCACGCGCATTGTGCCATCCCCTTCGTCCGTGAGCCGGGCCAATCCCCTTACATGGTGTGGTTCCCCGAGACATGCACCCTGTGTTATGACCTTACGACAATCCTGTGGAATGACGATGTGAGTATTTTCAATATTAATTGATATGATGATAACATATTTTGTGTTGAATTACTTGGATTCTTTCTGTATTACTGATATTTGGTACTAGCGGGGATTTTCTCCGTCAGTCTCTATAATATTCTCATCACTTCCAGGTCGACGAGGATGTTCTCCGGACCGCTAGAACGAGCCTCCGGTCCTGGGTCTCAGGCTTTGGCCGCAATGCTCCCTCTGGATCCCCCTACCTCCTTGACGATGACATGGCCTCCCGTCTCTTTCTGGACTCCTCCTCTGCGGCGGTTCCCTCAATCTTAGCGGAGCCTATTATGGAATCCATCAGAAAGAGTATCCCCCAGGACGAGAATCAACTCTCAGGAGACGTCGCTGATCTGAATATTAACGTTGAGCCCATGGACGAGCAGGTAAGTGGTGCGGAGTTGGCAGACCCTTTTCTCTCATCCTCTGTGTCTCCTGCTTCTTTCCTCGGCTTTGATAAGCCTCAGGCTTCTACTTTGGATCCCTCTCTATCTGTACGACCCAAGGTGAAGCCCCTACGCAATTACAAACCTAAGTCTTGTACTTCAGTTTTGCCAGTCGCTATATCTCCGGTCCCAGGACCCTCCACTACTCCCGACATCCCTATGGGATCCAGACCTCAACCTTCCAAGAAAGGAAAGTCTGCTAAGGCTAAGGCCGTGGACAGTGATGATGGAAGGTTTAGTGAGGACTCAGATGCAGCAATCGGGGGCAATAACGGAGCTGAAGGATATGGTAGCCAATCTACTCCGCGCGGGGAACCAGGCGGCGCCCCCGGTAGCCCAAGATTCTTCTAAGTTGCCTCCTTTCGAGAAGAACAACCCATGGAGGTTCGCTCACCATGCACCCTACATAGATGGTGCTTTAACCCTAGAGGGATTAGGGACCCGGCCTCTAGATGATCTTGAATTTTACCCTCCGGGGCTTCAGTTCCCCTTCAATGGCTTTGCCCGGCTGAAGGAGCATGCTCTTGTTAGGATGGATAAAGTCCCTAAAGAGACTGTCATCTTCCCTAAGGAACAAGCCCAAGCTGTCTGGGCTAGGACTCTTGCTGGCTGGGGTTGCGTCAACTCCAAATGGACCCAACCTAAAGGTCCCTATACAATCTTTACCGCGCCCCAATCCGTTCCCCTCCCTCTTATGGATAAAGTGGCCGAGTTGACCATCCAATCGGCCAAGGAGGGCTCCCCTGTACCTGTCCTCAAGGAGACAGACTCCACCTCGCTGCTTCTTCCGGGCTCTTCCGCCCTTTGGAAGGATACCTCGGCTACCTTTTCGGCGAATAAGCTCGACCCGGACTGCGCCTCATCTCTCTTCTCTGAGAAGCTTCCCAAACTACCGGATCACCTTCTCAAGTCAGAGCTCGACGCTCGAAACAGACTTGCTAGATCGGTTCACACCATGGTCTCGGCAGAAATGTTAGCCTTCCTATACCCAGATGAGTCTCTATTCCGGGTGTTTGCTAAGAACAACCTCCAAGCGTTCCAGTTCGACCTGCACGATTTCTGGACGTCCCGGATAAACTGCAGGAAGTATGTTCTGGCAGAAGCTTCCATTAGGCATGAACCGAATAGGCTTATAGCCTCCTCCTGTTGGGGCAAGAACCTGTTTCCGCAGGAGGAAGTAGACAAGGTCTTACAGGACGATGCTAGAGCTAACCAAAACTTGCAAGCGAGATGGGGCCTTTCGACTAAGAGGAGGGTAGACTCAGGGAAGCAGTCTTTCTTCAAAAAGAGACAAAGCTTCACCCCATACAAGACCAGCCGTGGCCAGTTCCATCAAGGCCCTCACTCGTCAATGCCTTCTACCTCTAAGACGGCTTCTCGGCATTCTGCTCCTCCACCACAGGTGGTCTACCTTCCTGCTCCCCAAGGTAACCACCCTACCCCCATAGCTCCTTGGATGCCCTCCCAAGCCTACAATCCAGCTTACGAATCCTCTAATACCTTTTGAGGATACCTTAGAGGCGGCAACAGGGGTAGAGGTCAGTTTCGCCACTGCGGCGGACCAAGAACCAGGGGTCCTCGTGGAGGGCAGGGGTCTAAATTCACCCCCTCTCAATGAGAGGAATCAGGTAGGAGGGAGACTATACCACTTCCGGGACCATTGGACCTTCAGTCCTTGGGCCCACAGCATTGTGTCAAAAGGCCTAGTTTGGAAATGGTCACAAGGTTCTCCACCTCTATCAGTAACCTTCTTGCAGAAACCGACTCCAATCTTGGAAGAATACACCAAAGAATTACTCAAAAAGAAGGCCATAAAGAGGGTACGGTCACTGAAATTCCAGGGGCGGCTGTTCACAGTCCCCAAGAAGAATTCGTCGGCGCTAAGAGTAGCCCTGGACTTGTCGAAACTGAATTCTTACATTCTATGCGACAAGTTCCGTATGGTGACTGTCTCGCAGGTGCGGACCTTACTTCCCCGTGGGGCCGTCACCACCTCTATCGATCTTACAGACGCCTATTATCACTACCTGTAGCTCGAAACTTCTCCCCCTACCTCGGATTCCGCCTAGGCAAGAAGGCCTTCACATTCAGAGTCATACCCTTCGGTCTCAGCATAGCCCCCAGGATATTTACAAAACTGGGGGAGACAGTGCTCGAACAACTCAGGAACCAAGGGATCAAAGTAGTTGCCTTTCTGGACGATTGGCTAATCTGGGCACAGTCCATCTCGGAATGCAACAAAGCTACAGCCAAAGTGATCCAAGTCCTCAGCAAGCTGGGTTTCAAGGTCAACTTGCAAAAATCTCGCCTGCAACCGGCAAGCCGCTTCGAATGGTTAGGCATCCAATGGGACCTCACAAGTCACAAGCTCTCTCTTCCTTCCAAGAAGGTCAGGGAGATAGCTTCAAAGACAAAAAACTTTCTCAAGCACAAACAGGTGTCCAGAAGAGCCTTAGAAAGAATCCTCAGCTTGCGTCAGTGACAGACCTCTTTTTGAAAGCCAAACTCAAGGACATCAACCGAGTTTGGAGAAAGAGGGCTACTATACACTTACGAGACAAGATCTCGTCGGTCCCCTCAATCCTGAAAGCGAGACTTCGGACATGGTCCAAACCAGAGAACCTTTCCAAATCGGTTCCTCTGCAATTCCCTCCTCCTCAGGTGACGATCCATACAGACGTGTCTCTGAGTGGCTGGGGGGGGGGGGATATTACAACCAACAGATGTTCCAGGGCTCCTGGTCCCCCGCCATGAGACACTTCCACATCAATGTACTAGAAGCTATGGCAGTGTTCTTAACCCTGAAGCGGCTATCCCATCCACGGTCCACCCACATCAGGATAATCTCAGACAGCACAGCAGTAGTGCACTGCATAAACAGAAGTGGATCAAAATCTCCCAATCTAAACCAAGTCCTGGTCGCGATTTTCGCCTTGGCAGCAGAAAAGAACTGGTTCCTGTCGGCTACTCACCTAGCAGGGGTCCAGAACGTGATAGCGGACTCGCTATCCAGGACGAACCCACTGGAGTCAGAATGGTCTTTGGATGTGAATTCTTTCTGGTGGATTTCCAGGCTGGTTCCCGGCCTCCAGGTGGATCTATTCGCGACACAACTGAACCACAAACTTCCTTGTTATGTGACCCCAAACCTGGACCCTCAGGCATACGCTATGGACGCTTTATCCCTGGATTGGAACCATTGGAAGAAGATTTACCTATTTCCTCCGGTGAATCTTCTGTTGAAAGTCCTACACAAATTACGCTCCTTCCAAGGAGCAGTAGCTTTAGTGGCACCGCACTGGCCAAAGAGCAGTTGGTTTCCTCTCCTCCTCGAGTTGAAACTCCGCCCCTTCTGGATCCCATTCCCCAAGCTGACCCAATTAGTCCAAACTCAGACTGTGTCAGATTCCTCAAGGATAGCCAAAACCCTAACTTTGTGGATTTCATGAAGTTAACGGCTTTGGCCTCAGGTGCTAGAATCTCAGAATTAGCAGCTCTCTCACGTAATCCCAAAAATATGGATTTCCTCCCGACAGGTGAAGTTCTACCTTTTCCAGACAGAGCTTTCCTAGCTAAAAACGAGGACCCACAGAATTGGTGGTCCCCTTGGAAGATTATCCCTCTTTCCCAGGATACTTCTCTGTGTCCCGTCACTACACTCAAGGCATTCTTAGCTAGAACCGTCAACCGCTCGTCTGGACCCTTGATTCTCAGGGAACAAGGAGGTACTATTTCCATTCAAGGCATCATACAACAAATCCTTTACTTTATTAAGGAAGCTAACCCGGAGTCATTTCCTCATGCTCATGATATCCGATCGGTGGCAACCTCCATCAATTATTTTCAGAACATGGATTTTGATGACCTGAAGAGGTATACGGGTTGGAAATCTCCTATGGTTTTCAGACGCCACTATTTGAAGAACCTACAGGCCCTTAAATTCCCCACAGTTGCAGCGGGGCGTCTTATCTCCCCCCAATAATCTCGTCGCTCTTCCTTTTCATCCATCTCTCTCCTTCTCCCTCCTGCCTGCCACTCCTGCCACTTCGCCGCTCTCCTGGGTGGGTCATTTAGCCCTAGAATTATGTTACCATTACTTCATTCCCTGGTTATTACCTGTTAGTATGATTAACCTTGCCTTATATTATTTCATGTTACCGTTCTTTAGCCATGTAAGGATTGATTTTGTGTTGTGTTTGATTCTCGGGATGGTTCCTTGCACCTCTTTTTACTGTTACTCCATCCTTGGGATTCCTGTTTGGGCTAATGTGTTTTATTTTTTGTTTGCCTACCTTAATATAGTATTTTGTTTTTGGTACATGGTGTTTGACTTTATTCCTTTTATTTGATAGTGTTTTTTGGGCTTGGAAGGCATTCTCTGGTACTTTTTCACCGGGCGTCACAGGTCGACCCAGAAAAGGGATTTTGACAAAGGAAAAATCTATTTCTGGGGAGATACCTGTGACGACCGGTGAAACCCTTCCCTTACGTTGACCCACCCTTTCCTTTCCAAGCCATAGTTCTTGCAGAAGGATGTAGATCAGGTGGCGCTAGCATCGGGCGTCAGTTGAGTAGTTCAGGTAGGGTAGATAGGGCCTCTGTTACGGCCCTTCCCTTTGATGAGGGAATTATCTAAATGGAAGACAGCCTGTGAATAGTGGTTTTCACACGCCCCTGCTTTATAAACGACGCTCACTGGGTGTTCGCGCTAGGGTAGTAACCTCTCCATTCCATACTTTAACTTTCTCTGGTATATTTGGAAGTATTTATATCAGAAAAGTGTAAGGAAGGACCCTTTTCACCGGGCGTCACAGGTATCTCCCCAGAAATAGATTTTTCCTTTGTCAAAATCCCTTAATACTAACAACAATAATAGTAAAAATAAGTAATAATACAAGTAATAATAATAATAATAATGACAACTATTATTATTATCATTATTAATAGGCCTACTGCTAATAATAATAATAATAATAATAATAATAAATATAATAATGATAATAGCAATAATTATAATTAATAATGAAAATAACAATATCAATAACAATAATGATGATAATAATCATTAATAATAACAACAATAATAGTAAAAATAAGTAATAATAATAATAATAATAATAATAATAATAATAATATATTATAACTAATAATAATAATAATAATAATAATAATAATAAAGTAATAATTAAAATAATAATATTGATTAATAAAGATAAATAATAAGGATAATAATAATTATATTATAATTATTATAGCTATTTTCAATATTTATAAATTTATAATAATAATAATAATAATAATAATAATAATAATAATAATAATAATAATAATAATAATAATAATAATAAGATTTTATTGAAGTAATGGCTTCCTAACAAAATTAATGGTATAGAAGAGCTTTTCAATGGTTCTAATAAGCCTTTTGCCTGTAATTTCGCAATATTCATTCTTTTATACACAATTTGAGTTGAATTCTTTTTCTAAAAGGCATTCATAGGTTGGCGATAAAGGTCAAATATAGGGAAGTGTGGAAGTGTTATTGTCAAGTTTCTTTCAGATGAATTTCAAGCAGTAAGGGATGTCTGCTCAACCACTGGGTTATGGGTGGGCGTTTCTTATGAAGCGAGAGCGAAGGTGTCTGATCTCAGGAAGAGGCTTGATACCATTGGGATTACTGCTAAGCTACTCACAGCTGTCGTTATCGGTTTCATCGTAATCCGTTCGGGATTCAGTCGTTTGATGGCGGTACTCTGAGAGCAGTTGGGCATGGGGAACAATTTCTGTCAGCATTAATTGTTGGTTTCTCCTGCTGTATGAGGAAAGCCTCAAGAATATGTAGGTGCCTGCTATTTGGGACGCAGCATTTGACATTGTATGATTGATTAGGTGCTCCCTTGATCTGGTAGCACTGTGGGTTTGTAAATGTGCTTTTTAGGTCACCCTTCTAAACATCAGTATACAATCTCTTGGAATGGCGCATTGTCTTCTTAGTTTTTACCAATCAACTAAAACTAATAATCTGATCCTGAGAAATAATCTGGTGCCCCATGTGCAAGACAGCCATGGGAAACCAATCTTGGTATACCAATACCAATGCCCCACGATGCTCCCTTCCAAAATATTGTTTTGTAATGTCCAGCAGTGTCATAAAAACATTATCTACCAGCCCATGGTGTCAACATATGAGAGCACACAATAAATCATAAGAAAGTCATTGGCAGTGACCCCCCCCCCTAGCTGGTGCCTGTTTATCCTTGAGGCCAAACTCATACAGCAGGAGAAACATACTCTCAATATTACACAGGAAATATTCCTGCTGCCTGCACCTGCCGTCGGAGTACTGCCCCTCAAACCACTAAATCCAGAACATATCACGATGAAACCATCCACAACAGCTACGAAGACCTTAGAAGTAACCTCCCTGTCATAAAGCCTCTATCGCACAGATAAGCCAGTGACATTACAACCTTTGCCCTCGCCGCATACTCACCTCATGAGAAACGCAACCCGTACCGACTGGACATACATATATATACTACTCACAACTATCTATTCATCAGTTTACACATGCCAGAGGAGGAGCAGATGTCCTTTGCCTCCTGAAACGCATCGCCAAAGATCGTAACAATAACACTTCCCTATATTTGATCTCTGATCACCAACCTTCGAAAGCCTTTTAGACCACAAATATAACTCCAAATTATGTATGACCTGTAGCTTTATGCTTAAATATTAAAGAAAGTAAAAATTTAATTATCGTTCCATCCCTCACATAAAAAAGGGATTTTGACGAAGGAAAAATCTATTTCTGGGCGAGGAACCTGTGTCGCCCAGTGAAATGCTCCTTAAAGCACCATTTCAAAGGTATAAATGCTGCTAAATATACCAGAGAAAAAAGTTGCATGGAATGCCAGGAATATATCCAGCTCGCTCACCCCTAAAAGGGTGTCGGTGTTAAAACTGGGGCGAGTGATACCACTACCAGAGGTCCTTTTCCAATTAAACTTCTCCCTCCTCAAAATCCCCAGTTACTACGTGGTGTCGTTCACTACAGCTATTGCCCCCCTCCCCCACCACCACCACTACCTATCCTTCTCCCATCATTCCTTGTTAGCACCCGTGAACGTTCAGACGTGTTTTTCGTAGCTCTGTGTTATTTTGTGTTTTTCAAGATGTCAGGCGTTTTGAAGATCCCTGCTCCCAAATTGAGTATTATATTTGTCTGTTTGGGATTTCTAGGTAGCGACACACGTTCATTCAATAACCTTGTTGGGTTTTCTCTCAGCCGCTTTGTTGACGCTCCCCTACAGTTGTGTATACGGTCTTTTGGTGTCGCTTCCTCGGGATCTCTTTGTTTTGTAAGACTTTCTATTAGTTCCTTATACTAATTGTAGTCTTATTTTTGTGTTATGGACATCTAATTCAATGTTTTAGCATGATTGTGTAATTACCAGAATAATGTAATAAGGTAATAAGTAGAGAAAACTTATTTGAACCATTAAAAAGGTCTTCTATAAGATTAATGCCTCTGATGCAGCGATTAATATGAATAAATCTTGTACTACAGTGATATTCCCAGAGAATTTTACCTTTAGGTCTCCAGAATTCTAACTCCTGGCGCGAATATCCTTAAATTTTCTCTCAAGGATATCACATAATATCAGGGGACGTATTCTTGACACGCCACATAGCAATCTGCACCCTAAATAGCGTTCACGCTTTGAGGGGGAAAGTGGCAGAATTTAGAAGGGGAGCCGTATCAAGGTTACCCTAGTTCCCATACTACTATTAAGTATCACAACAGCGCCTTATCCAAGATGGCGGACATTCCTTGTAGCATTGAGCATGGCGCTACAGATACAGTAGATTCGGGAGGGATACTGTGAAGATCTTTTCTTTAGAAAAGAAAGGTGGCTCCATCAGGACGACATGGCTATCTCACCCAAAAAAAGATTTTTCGTGCCGTTTTTTGGGCTCAAGCCATGTCGTCCTGATGGAAGCATACCAGAGCATTAATGTATCTGTGGATTTTCAACAGTGCCTTAACCTTGGGACAATATTTCTATGGTCATTTGGACCATTTGAGACAAATGACGTTACCGTTATTGTCATCATCACTAATCATAAACGATGTTAGTGCTTCCTGCCCCCTACAGGGAAGAGTCATTTTAGACAGTAGAGAAGGGGCCTCAAGGTTAGAATATATTGTATGAACAAACATAAGTATACACTGAGTATACAAACAGTCTCAAGGTTTGTATATATTGCCGAACCAATATCAGTATCCATTATATCCATTGTTTGTAAGCATACAATGATATGAAGTATACTTACATGAGTAAGTCAAAGAACTCTGGCATCTTAAACATCCAATTGTCGGTCGAATCAGGACGCAATTACATTCTAATAGATATTTATTTCCAATAAATGACTAAATGAATCAACAAGTAAAACGAATGTAGCATGATAAAGGAATTATACATACGACATATACAGAAATTATTTTTCCTTTTTGAAAGGAAAGTAATGATGAGTGCCACTCTTAGACTGAAGAAAAGTTTTTAATAAAATTTCTCTTCATAATTTCTGTACCTGTTATATTCCAACAACACTGTGTACTACGTACACACGGCACTAGTGCTACCTGTATAATACCACACCTGAGATTTTGAACAGAGTTAGTGTCACCATGGTAACACTCATTCAAAAGGGGGTTATACTAAAAAGTGCTGACCCCTTCTCCCTTTAATTGATAGTCCCAATCAATTAACTGTTCATCGCAGAATTAGACGACAGGTTTTAATACACAACCTGCAGCCACCACATAATGCTTCTGTTCATGGACCTGCTTAGCATAGTGTTTGTAGAACACCCTGGATGATTTCCATCCAGTATATGAGCGAAGATGCTCAAAGTCCATATACTGAAAAAAATTCAGTGATGAAGCAATTTTTCTCGGATCATGACCTGCGGGAGTACTGTCAGGATCTGCTCTGCGAATAAAGTAGGTGAGCTTCGCCCTCAGTTGATTTAGGGTTAAGTTTGATCCAGAGGTTTCTCCTTTAAAGAGCTGTCCTCCCATGAAGTCTGAAGTTCTACGAAGATAGACCTTTAGACACTCTACAGGACATAGAGAGACATCTTCCTTCAGAGGGCAGATTCTCCAGGGACCCCACCTCTTAGTGGGTAGCTCGTTCTTAGCGAGAAAGGTTGGATCAGGAAAGAGATTCAGTTCTCCCGCTTCTGTGAACTGAATGTGGCCCTCATCTCTAGATAGGGCCACTATTTCACTAACTCTAGCCCCAGAGGCTATAGCGAACAGAAAAATAACCTTTTGGGTTAGATCCTTCAGGAAACAATCTTCATTGTTCACCGATGAGGCATAATGTAGGACCTTGTCCAAAGATCATGAAATGGGCTTTGGTAGTGCTGCAGGCCTAAGCCTTGCACATGCCTTCGGAATCTTATTAAAGATTTCATTCGCCAGATCCACTTGATAGGCATACAGAAGAGGTCTAGTCAAGGCTGACTTGCACGTAGTTATCGTGTTGGCAGCCAGACCTTGATTATGAAGGTGGACAAGAAGGACAGACAGAAGTTCATTGAAATTTCTTTCGGTCCTTTTACTTTTACAAAAGCAACCCACTTTTTCCAGGAAGACTCATATTGTCTTCTAGTTGACTTAGACTTGTGTTCTTCTAAGAATTCTATATTGCCTTCTGAGATCCCAAATCTTTTCCTAACCGCTAGGGCAAGAAAATCATGAAATGAAGGGTTTGGGTTCTCTGTGATAAATCGAAGGCAATTAACTTCTGAACCTTCTGAGATAGTCGTGGGTTCAGAACTAGGGCCAGCATCAGCTTCAGTTCCTTCACTAAAGGGAACAGATTGCTCTTGGGCTACTTGGGAGCCAACAGAGCCACTCCTCCCTGGAAGGATCTCAGCATGTTGAGGACCTTCAGCAGGAGATTGGATGGGATGAACAGGAATTACTGAGTCCATCCCTTCTATACTAGAAACATAATGTCTGTTATCTCCACTAGAGGATCCTCGTATGGGGCTGCATATCGAGGTAGTTCTTTGATGACGCTTGTGACGAAGAGGTCGATCTGCAGCTCAGGGACTTGTTCCCATCTGGGAGAGAATAGGTCTGCGTCTGTGGACCACTGTAACTCTATTGGATTGAGCCCGAGTAGAATATCCGCTGTCACATTGCACATTAATTGTACATGAACTGCTGATAGGTGCCATCCCTTTAGGTAAGGGATGGTTAACGTCACCTAGACTGTATGAGACGTTCTCTAGCCTTGTCGGTTCTGACGTCTCATTATCGCTACGATGTCCCAGATCAGCCGGAGGAGGTCTGATCTGCGTGGAGAGAGTTTCTCCACCCATGACAGGACCAACATGGTCTTGGATAGAAATGACCAAATCCCTTGGACTTTCTTCTGATGGGAGTGAATACCCCAGTCTTCCAACTAGGCATCCATGTGGATGATCTTCAATAGTCGGGGTAGTTGCAAGGGCATGGTCTACAATAGGCTTTTTGCCTTTGACCATTGTTAGGGAAGCAACTAAGGAAAGACCGATATCGGTCCTTTTAGATCTCTTCGAGTGTTTGATGCGTATCTTCTCCAGACTCTAAATGCATCTTTCAGCTGTGCTCTTAGCACTGGGTCTGTCACTATTGCGAACTGGAGAGAGTTCTGAACGCCTCCCTGTTAGCATCTTGGAATCCTGACTGATTACCATAGTCTCTTGACCGACCCTGCGATCTCCTTTTACATTCCCAAGGGAAAGGAGAGTTGGTGTGACCACAGGTTTCAATGGTTTTTTAACCATTGACACCTTTGAGCTGGAGAGAATCGAGACTTCTTAAAGCTTACCTTGCATCCCCGATGTTCCGGGACCGGATCACTTCCTTGGATGCTCATAGACCAGCCACTTCGGGTGCTGCCCAGCCCAGCCTTTCGTCCAGGTACCTTGTTGCCTGAACCATTTCTAGGCTTGGTTTTTGCGTGACTGTGTCCACCAATCCCGTGAAGATACTTAGGACGGTGTTTAGCCCGACAAGTATCTTTCCTAGGACATACGTTATCCTTTGTAACTTGAATCCTAGGTAGGAGGGGAGGGGGTGACTGACTGGAAGCTGCCAATAGACATCTTTCAGATTTGACAAGACTGTGAACCCCCTTTTTGAAATAAGGTCCTTATGTTCAGAATGATTAACATTGTGAACTTGCTGTTTTATTTGAACTTGTTGAGTAGCGACAAGTCCAGAATGACTCTGAGTTTTCTTGAGTCTTTCTCGTGAACACCAAACAGCCTTCCCTGGAATTCGATGGACTATACTCTCCTTACCACTTGTATGCTCTAGAGCTCTAATGTATACTCTTCCAGGAGGGTTTTGGAGTGTAGGAAGAGTTGAGGAAATGATGGTGGAGGCATGTCTACTTCCCATCCTAGTCCCATCTTGATTAGGCCTTGGACCCAAGGATCGAAGGTCCAGCGAACCTGAAAGAACCTCCCTCTTACCAGAAGCGTCTCTTTGCTTCGCTTGATCAGAAGGTTTACATATTCGACTGCTTGCCTGTGGCACCGCGGTCATTGCAACTGTGGGATGTTGTTGAACAGCCCGAGGAATATTTCTAGACTTTTCCGTCTTCCTTTTAGGTAGGGGACCCACAACCGTGGAAGACTTTCTCTTTGAAAGGATGCCTCACTTTTGAAGAAATCCTATGTTCTCCGGGGTGGCCTTCTTAATTACCTTTCTAACTACCTCGTTTGGAAAGAGGTCTCTACTCCAGATGTTGGAAGATATCAGCTTCCTGGTTTTGTGTTCCACGGTTACGGCAGCGAACACAAACTCTCTACAGGATCTCCTAGCCTTCATAAAGGAATAAAGGTCTTTTACCAAGGTGGCCATATGCATTCTGGCCAAGACCATGAGCATGTCTGGGGTGCTTTGGTGGGCTGAACACAATTCTATGCAGTTCTGCAGGGATAGGGAGGCTGCAAGCCTCTCCTTTGTCTCTTGTTCCTTACTCAAAAGAAACTCAGATAGTTTAGGGAGATTCTCACTAAACTGTCGTCTAGCGACATCCGCGTCTAGTCTTCCTACTGAAAAGGTTAAGTGGACTTCCTTCCATTCCTTCTCCTGCCTGGGAAAGGCTAGTGACAGAGGCTTGCACTCCTTGAGTGCAGGACATGGTCTACCTGCCTCCACTGCCTTGGCAACAGATTTAAATGCCTTCCACATAAAGGGGAATGATATTGAAGCAGTAGCAAGAAAGGAAGGGTGTCTGTTACCTAGTGTGAATACTTTCGACACCGAGTAACCCGCCTTTCTCGGGCTACTTGACAAGATAGCCTGTGTCTTATCATGGTCGAGAATCATGACCTCCTTCAGTTCCATTTCTTTTCTTGACGTTGGTTCATGTCTTAGTCGAATGAAGCAATTAGGGAAAGCTTCAAAGCTTGGCCAAAACTGGATTTTGTCCAAGGGAACCGCACCCATCTTCTCCAAGATGTAGAGTTTGCAATTTAAAATTGGCATAAGTTTCGCAAACCTCCAGGGATTGGTTTTGGAGCATGTCGGAAGGTCTTGGTCTCTGGGTCGTTTGTATGACCTTTGGGGAGCGACAAGTGGAGCTTCACAGAGCTCTATCTTGCATTTCGCTTCCTCCTTTTCGTCTTGTTTGCGAAAGTTTTCTATTAGACCTTTCATATGGGCCCATAATTGGTCCATTTCATTTAATAGAGGGGTAGAGGGTGAAGATGTCGATGTTAATGGCGCTAGAGCCGGTAAAGACGGAAGCAATTCCGACACGACATTATCCACCTCTTCCCGTGGGGGCTTCCTGCCCTCCGTCCCAAGGGCTATCTGGCCGCAGGGAGGTGTGAATCGTGCCTGGGGCACCACTATTTCCTTACTTGCTTTCGGGAATAGTAGGTTACACATCCTATCATCAGGTAGGTATGGTCCCGGAGAGATTTTCTGGAAGCCTCTCACCCAGTTGCGTAGTTTATTACGAGCTACATCCCTAGACTCTGTTGACTTGGGATTCTCGAAACCCTTGGACATTAAGGTCCGACATACATTCAAACTTGAGGGTTCCAATAATGCAGGGATTTGGAAATAATATTGCAGGGGGCATGGAACCTGCATGTATTATGACCATAAAAACACTTAATCTTGATATTGCAGAAGACTGCAACACATGTCATCTGGGGTTCCTCCTGTAAAGAAAGGAAGGCAGAATGAGTATACAATTGATTATCTCACTGATAAGCAATATGCAAAAGTCATCTTTTGTTATCACTACAAGGTGTGGCCTGAATAAAGAGTCTCTGCCTGGTGTTTGCCAGCCGGGGGTTCGAGTCTTGCTCAGATTCATTAGTGCCATTAGTATCTACAACCCCACCATCCTTGAGAGGCAAGGTTGGGGGATTTGGGGGAGCTTTAAGACCTTAAAAACCTTTAAAGGGAACACTAAATTGTTAGTTATCGAAATGAATAAGTGAAATCTTCAGTCCAATTCCCGTAGAGTTTTCGTATTTTTTGCGAGTTCGCAACTGAACCGCATTTTTTAGATAACTTCTGAAACCAAACCCACCGTAGTTCGCCAGCTTGAGACTGCCATCTTGTATGCACTGGCAGCGAGAGGGCAGTGGGCTACCCCCATCCTCAACTCCTCTCCTCGAACTGGAGTGGAGAAAGGAGGGATAGGGGACAGGATGTCCTTTAGGAAGCTGTAAAATAGGTAGCTATGGTTTCGGACAGATTTTAGAAATCTCATACCCAAATGTGTTATATTAACTTGGGTTTTTTCGAGACCTTCGACAGTAATGTCTGACCTACTTACAGGTCAGAGGGTCTCAGACAGGGTTGGGGATTTGGAAATAATATTGCTGGGGGCATGAACCTGCATATATTATGTCTGTGAAAATACTCATCTTTATAACTGCAGAAGACTGCGATGCATCATTTGGTGTCCCTCCTGTAAGGAAAGGAGAACAGAAATGAGTATTCAATTGATTATCGCACTGATAAACAATTTGCAAAAATCATCTTTTGATAAAAATAGCTTAGGACAGAAAGCTAAAAGAGATAGTGGGAGACATATAACCGTGTATCCCCTGTGAGCCAATGCTGTTACCTCCCCTCAGTATTAAGATAAGGAAATTCCTCCAACCGGGGAATTCCCGGTAGAAAAAGGGGGGCGAACACCTAGGTGTAAGGAAGTGTACAAGCACTGTCCCCCTCTATACTTAACACTGTGAGGTAAGGAGGACTGATTTCACAATCAGAGTATCGAAGGAATGCCATTCTTTCAATATAGGAGCGGCACCAGCAGAAGCTCGCACAAAGGTACCCAAGATATGTTGATTAGAAAAATAAAAGACATATATTTGTGCATCCCAACCAATCTATTTGCTGTGACCTCCCTTACAATATTAAATCAGGGAGCTTCCTGATCAGGGAAACTCAGGGATAAGGGCTCTCCCCTTTAGGGGTTAGAGGTGTCACACCACCAGCCCTTCACGAAATTTAATATTGCAGGGTAAATGGAAACTGATTTCAAATCAGAATATTGACGAAATATTATTCTATCAATATAGGATTGGGTTCAGCAAATATCTGGGCAGGGATACCCAAGATATATTGGAAATAACTACTAGAATAATATATACGTTAGTTATCCATCTGCCGTATATACTATACTGCAAATATACTGACTACCTGTATAGACATATACTGTAGTTCAGCCGGCATGTTGCCGGATTAGCTAGCTCTTGCCGGAGCATCTAGCAAGCTAGATAAGAGAGAGAGAGAGAAAGCATGGGGTGAAGGCTATCTATTACTGTATATGTATACAGTAATAAAGGATGTAAAAGTCTAATTTTACTGCCTTTCTCCAAAAAGAAGGTTCAAATGGAAGGGGAGAATGTACCATTCAGGCTTCCATCTAGCCATACTAGTACTATTGCCGGCTTACCACTGTAGGCCAGCCTCAGGCAGCACGAGTACAGTCGGCATGCTACCGACTGAGTCAGTACCTATCTGTGCCGGTTCTACTGCCGGCCAGAGCAATACGCCGACAACAGAAGTGTGGCCAGCAGTTCAAGGGAGAACTAGAGAACCTTGGTGACAAAAGGGACCTCCCACCTACAGCCGTCATGGCCGCTGGAAGCCGTCAGTCGCCGACAGCCGTCAGCTGAGGAGAGGAGGTCAGGCCGGCTCCGGCAACCCACCGGCAACGGTAAGGTTGCAGGACGCCGGCTCAGGAAAGAAAACGACTCGGCCATCGTAAAAGAACAGAGGGGGGGGGGGGGTCCTATATGAGGTATGGGAGGGACCGGCAATGTTGCTGGACCTACACACCTTGAAGAAACTCTGTTTCAGTACCGGCACAACCACAAGCGGTAGGAGAATCAACTATTCTCCAGCTTAGGAGGTGCTAATACAGTTAAGGGGACGGCAGTCCATGCCGTTCCTCTCAACAAGGGAGAAACAGAGTTCCAATACCAGCACCATCCTAGGCCACAAGAGTATACGACTCTACAGCCTAGGGTCTGCGAGCATAGGACTAGTTTACTAGACCACAGGGAGAAGGTGGCGGCAACATTCGACCACTTCAGGTGTAATCTAGGGAAGGCTAGCCTCCTATGCTGGCAGCTCAGCCGGCAGGGGAATGCAATCACCCTGCCGACCGACTGCCGACAAAAGACTAAATACTCTGAGGTTCTGATCGAATCCCAAAACTTGCCATCTGCCGTTAAGGAATGAGACAGAAAACTCTAGGCTTGTCATGCCTGAATTCGAAATTCAAGGCCGACGCAGAGAGTTGTAGCCTAAGGCTACTCTCAGAGGGAAGAGAGATTACCCATAAATCTCTAAACGAGACTAGTAATGGCTAATATAATTCCAGGAGATATCAATCTCCAAGGAATGATAACCGATACACAAGGGTAACCGGGGAAATGACGAAAGTATATGTTGTCTAGGCTAGGTTACCTAGACAAGGCGAGATCTCGGTTACCTAAAATCACCAAAACTCTGACATATACGACCGACACAGTAAAAAAGGGAAAATTATGCATATAAATATCTTTACAATATAAAATGCCTAAAAAACTTTCATAATAACAATTAAAGCTATTTAAACCGGAAATGTCGTTCTGCTATCTAAATAACACATGCCCAATGAACGACGGCGCCAATGGCGACACCGGTGATCGGCGTAGATCCAAACACAATAATTACACTAAATTCATTGTGAGGCTGGAACTGAGATACATATTGTAAAGAATAAATACACAACTTTCTGGATGGAGAAAGAAGCCGTAGAAACTATAAAGATTCCTATAAATCGATCGAAAATGTCAGATCAACAGGGAACACCACCGTAGCGAGTTGCTACAGATAAAGGAATGGCCGCCAGAGGGAGTTGGCGCAGTTGTGATACCATAGTAGTAGGGGAACCATGGTAATCTTTATTGCGGCTACCCTTCTAATTCTGCCACGTATCCCCCTCGAAGCGTAAAGGCTATTCGGGGTACAGATTGCCATGTGGCGTGTCAAGAATACGTCCCCTGATTATATACGATACCCTTGAGAGTAATCTTAAAGGTACTCGCGCCAGAAGTTAGAATTCTGTGAAACCTTTGGTTTGATTCTCTGGGAATATCACTGTAGTCATATATACCCTTGGGAAGCTACTAAAGGAACCTTCCATCGGCATGTCATGGCTTGAGCCAAAAAATATCTTTACAAGTATAAATTGCTTTCATAATTAAATTATTAATGCTATTTTAACCGGGAATGTCATTCTATTAACTAAATAACACATGCCTAACGAACGACAGCGCCCATGGCGCCTCCGGTAACAGGCCTAGCTCCTAATCACAATAAATTACTCTAATTTCACTGAGACAGGAGCTAAATTACACACATTGTAAAGAATCAATTCTCAAAATTCCAGAGGCGAAAGAAGCTGGAGATTGCATAATGATCCTTGAAAATCGATCGAAAAGGTCAGATCAACAGGGAACACCACCGAGCGAAATCGCTACAAAATTAGGAATGTCCGCCATCTTAGATATGGCGCTGTTGTGATACTCAATAGTAGTATGGGAACTAGGGTAACCTTGATACGGCTCCCCTTCTAAATTCTGCCACTTTCCCCCTCGAAGCGTAAACGCTATTGGAGTGCAGATTGCTATGTGGCGTGTCAAGAATACGTCCCTGATATCATGCGATATCCTTGAGAGAAAATTTAAGGATATTCGCAGCAGGACTTAGAATTCTGGAGACCTAAAGGTAAAATTCTCTAGGAATATCACTGTAGTACATATATCCCTTAGGAAGCTACTAATAGGAACTTCCATCAGGACGACATGGCTTGAGCCCAAAAATAATAATAATAATAATAATAATAATAATAATAATGATAATAATAATAATAATAATAATAATAATAATAATAATAATAGTTATCAATAGTAATTGACAATTACAATTAATAATAAAAATAATACTTAACGACAGTAATAATAATTATAACAAAAAGATTTTTTTTTTTAAATAATTATAATAAAAATAATAATGACAAATAATAATTATATAAAAAAATTAATAATAATAATAGTAATAACGATATGAAATTAATAACAATAATGATTAATAATAATGATAATAACAATAATAATAATAATAATAATTACTAATAATAATGATAATATAATTAATAAAATTAATAAAATAATTAATATAATAAAAATAATAAAATAATAGTAATATATAACAATAAAATAAAAATTAAGATAACAATAGCTATAATAATAAAAAAAATAACAGCTCATTCAGCTACAGGCCTAACTATGGAGGTTTCATGGCACTACTGTATAGCACTTCCTATGATCTGCACGTCTACCGTATCTCTGGGTTTCGACAGTACTCAAGGTTCACCTTGCTACCAGGTATACTTCAGTCAGAAGAGTAATAGGGGAGAATACTGTAACTACATGAGTACAGTATTTGGCTTCTGGGTACCCTTAGTATCCCCAGAGAGCATGCGGATTCACGATTTCCAAGAATCGAAAATGGTCCGCCAGTCATCCTTTCCCTGACTGAAACTCTTAACATTATGTACATCATTCCAGGAGGCAGTCAGTGTTTAAGAGAGCCATTCTACAGCCTTAGAATAACATTTTCGTATTCAGTTGTTTACTGAGCTACCTCCGAGAGAAACACTCATCAAGAATGCTTCCCATTTTGAGACCTTTCCAGGTCCCTCAAGGTCCCAAAAGGGTCTTAGGTGAAGATCCCGACATCCTCCACTGTTCAGCTAGGTACTCCGTGAAAATTGCACCCCCTTTCTCATCTGTTTGGGCCTGCCTTATGGCCAGTTTTGCAGATCATTATAACCCCTTCAACTTCTCAGGAAAGTCCTCAAATTTTCCTAGAAGAGGGACATGCTTCGCAGTTAACGTGAATCAGATGCCGTTTTTTCTCATAGTGTTACCGTTGGCATGGACCTAGCCAGGGATTCTCCTTTAATCATGGACATCTTAGAAGAGGGACGTCTCTCAGAGTACCCGTTCAGTGGAGGTGCAGACTGTTACCTTCCATGTAGGGAGAAGTCATCGTGCAGAGCCAACTATAGCAGAACTGTCTTCAAACATGGTGCTATCACTGATAAAAGTCTTTCTCAAACCCAGCAATGATACTCTTCCTCTCGCTGAGGGCCCCAAGAGTTTTGAGGTGTCATCAGCAGTAATTCAGCCCTGGTATGTGGGCGAGACAAGGCTCTTTTCCGTCAAACGAGGAACTCTAGACCAGTGTTGTTCTAGTTTCTCCATTTTCTCAAGAAGACGCCAGACGTACAGTTTAGAATGCCTACAGACTTGAACCTCAACCTTAGATCAGCCTTCTGCAAGTAATCTACTGACTGCATGTTTTTTCCTTTCCTCCCAATTATGGGAGATGGAGGCGAGGTCTAGTCCTACCTCTTTTCTGGTTTTGCTAGTCAGGAACCACATTTTAGCAACTCGTGGATTTTGGTTCCCTTCACTCTGACCATAGACTGGAACAAGGTACATGTATGGATTGAGGGGCTTACTCCTATTCTTGGCGGCCACATCTGCAATAGCTTCCTATTATAGGTAGTAGATTGGCCAGGGCACCAGCCACCTGTTGAGATACTACTGCTAGAGGGTTATGGGGTCCTTTGACTGGCCAGACAGTACTACATTGGATCCTTCTCTCTGGTTACAGTTCACTTTCCCTTGCCTACACATACACCGAATAGTCTGGCCTATTCTTTACAGATTCTCCTCTGTCCTCATACACCTGACAACACTGAGATTACCAAACAATTCTTCTTCACCCAAGGGTTTTAACTACTGCACTTTAATTGTTCAGTGGCTACTTTCCTCTTGGCAAGGGTAGAAGAGACTCTTTAGCTATGGTAAGCAGCTTTTCTAGGAGAAGGAAACTCCAAAATCAAACCACTGTTCTCTAGTATTGGGTAGTGCCATAACATCTGTACCAAGGTCTTCCACTGTCTTGGGTTAGAGTTCTCTTGCTTGAGGGACACTCGGGCACACTATTCTATCTAATTCCTCTTCCTCTTGTTTTGTTAGTTTTCATAGTTTATGTAGGCAATATTTATTTTGATGTTGTCACTGTTCTAAGATATTTTACTTTTCTTTTTTTCCTTTGCTCACTGGGCTATTTTCCCTGTTGGGGCTCCTGGGCTTATAGCATCCTGCTTTTCCAACTAGGGTTGTAGCTTGGCAAGTAATAATAATAATAATAAAGAACTGAGGTCAAAGCACATAGAGTCGGAGTAGGCTCTGTCCAGACATCTATAGAATCTCTCTGTGGTGCAGGTATTGTGCACTAAGGAAGCTTCAGACAATGTTTTACTTCTCCATACAAATTACTTTAAAAATTTGTCATTACCTCCGCCAAGGAGGTTATGCGATTGAGTCTGTTTATTTATTTATTTGTCTGTCTGTGTCTGTGGACAGGATTACGCCAAAATAGGCTGACGGATTTGGCTGAAATTTTCACTGACTATAGATCTTAGGTTATGGATAACCCCATTAAATTTTGGAACTGATACGGATCCGGATTCTAAATCTGGATTTGCACTTTTCGTGTGTCTGTGAACAGAATCACGTTAAAACTAGGTACTTGACAGATTTTGATGAAGTTTTCGCCATAGATCTTACGTCATGGACGACCCCATTAAATTTTGGAGATGATCTGGATTCCAGATCCGATTTTGCATTTTTCGCCATTTCAAAGATAACATCATTACTATTCAACGGACTTTGACAAAATTTTCACCATAGATAGATCTTAGGTCATGGACGATCCTATTAAATTTTAGATATGATCCAGATCCAATCTGGATTCTAGTTTATTTATTTGTCTGTCTGTTAGAGGACAGGATTACGTCAAAACTACTCAACAAATTTTGACATAATTTTCACCACAGATAAATCTTAAGTCATGGATGACCCCATTGTACTTTAAAGATGATCTGGATTCTAGATCCGGAATTCTATTTTCCTCATTTTAGAGATAACATCAAAACTACTCGACAGATTTTGACAAAATTTTTCTCACAGATAGATCTGAGGTCATGGACGACCCCATTAAATTTTGGAGATGATCTGGATCTGGATTCTAGGTTATTTATTTATTCATTTATTTTTCTGTGCGTCTGTAGACAGGATTACGTCAAAACTACTGAAAGATTTTGACAGAATTTTCACTACAGATAGATTTTAGGTCATGGACATCCCTATTAAATTTTGGATATGATCCAGATCTGGATTTGCATTTTCTGATCTTTTAAAGATAATGACAAAACAAATTGGCAAGTTTTGACGAAATTTCCACCACAGATAGATCTTAGGCCATGGACAATGCCTTTAACCTTTGGCGGAGGTCAGAAATCTCTGATTGCTCTTGTTTTTTATATCTTTGGGTATGATTTATTAGTATCTATTTATCTTTATTCTTACCACAAAAATGTCATTGGGACAACATATGGTTCCTTTGAAGAGATACTGCCTTTAATTAAGGAGGCCCTACTTCAGATGATTTCGCAAGTAACTAGGAGACGGCTGTGGCACATGGCTTCCTCAAAGGCACAAGCAAATCTTCAAAAATAGAATGAATATTGGACAAAAAACTTAATTGTTCTTTCCTTCATCATTGCTATCTCATATTCATCACTTGTGCAACACTTAATAGGTTTGCAATGTGCTTGAAATTTCCATACCTTGCTTAATCTATCTGCAAGTCCAAGCAATATGGGAGCATCCTTTTTGTTGATTATAAGTCAACTTTGTTAAGTTTTCTAATCCCCTGGCATTATGTGCACTGAATACTATGTTATTTTCAAGATACTAATTGGAGTGGATCTCAACAAGCTGTGTGGATTGATTGATTGATCTTGATTGCATTGGATTTACAAATTTTGGTATTGTGATATATTAACCAGCGCTAGAGACAGGGAGCCCATTCAGCACAGAAATGCTAGTGGGGAAAAAGCCCAGTCTCACTATGAAGTGAAAATGAAGTTAAAAAGATACATGGATGAAAAGAAGCAGGAATGGAGATAAAGCAGAAAGCTAGAAAATGGGTGCAACAAGGGCTTAAAGAAGTCTGCAAAGACTCTAATGATTTATACATCGCACTGCATGAAATGCTATAAAGGCTCCACCTCCCTATAGTACACAGGCATTGAGCCTGGGAGGCAATTCAGCATACCAGGTGCAACTAAGAGAAACTCCTGCAGTTGCACTATGAAGTAAAAGTTAAAAGAAGTTGGACGGCAACATGGAAGGAAAGTACCATGAAACGAGAACTTTGGAACAATCAAGTTATAAACATCCTAGCTAGTTCTATTACTGTATCACAATTACAGTATTATCATCATTACTAGCAAAGCTACAACCATAGATGGAAAAGTAAGATGACACAAGCCCAATGACTCTAAAAGAAAAAACAGACAGCCCAGTGCAGTAAAGAAGTAGAATAATAACAAACTATATATGAGAAGTAATAAAAGAGATACTCAAAATATTTTAGGATCAGTAGCATTAAAATAAATGTTATATGAAAACTATGAAATGAGACATGCTAACCTATTCAACAGAGAAGCATTTGTAACAACTTTGAACTTCTGGAGTTCCACCAATTCAACTCCCAGATTGGGAAGATCATTCCACAATCTGCTCTCAGCAGGAAAAAAACTTTTAGAATACTGTCTAGTATTGAGCCTTATGATAGAGAAATCAAGACTGCATACCTTGGACTACAAACAGGATGGTACAGTCTGGATGTAAAGGATGGTTGGAATTATGAAAAACATTATGCAACACGCACAAGTGCAAGTTTTTGCCAAACAAATTAAGATGAGAAATCTTAAAAGGCTTTGTTACATCTATGCTGTTAGGTCTAAATACCTGCTGCTTTTCTTATTAAAATGTTGGATTAAAAGTTTTCACATTTTTCCTGACTTACTTTCTATTTGATGCCAGTTGAACTATGTACTCCAAACCCCATATTTAATAATTACTAAAGACTCTAAAGTTAAATACTTCCATCTCTACCATGTATTTGCATGTCAGCACGAGGGATTTTGCTTAACTTTTGTAGAAAGATAGGCTAAATATTATATTAAGGAAGAGTCAAGAAGATTTTGAGACACAGTGGATGGATATACCTATCCAGAACAATTTCTATTCTTATCTTCAAATATTTCACAAAAGTTATGGATGGAATTAAAAATAAAAGTTTGTGAAAGTTTTGGGTATAAGATAAAGAATAATTTATTTTATTTTGAGATAGATGTGGATCAAAATGTAATTTAAGATTTAATCTAGAATTTTCCTCATTTACATATAACGTACAGAAAACAGCAAATTTTGGTATTTTGGCTTATTTATACACTTTCTCGCTCTTTGTTGCATCTAGAACTTGGGTGAAGAATTTTAAGTTTTAAGATGATAAATTTCTCTGGATTCAGAGACATTATAAGACATATCTTAGTGTTCTCTATTTCACAACTTAGTTACTAAAATATTAAAATATTTGGTTTATATTTAATAACAAGGATGCCTTCCGTTAGGTAATTTACATGAAAACCAGGTGACTGTGAATAAATAATTTATTTTTTAATATCTTTATGAAACAATACTTAAATAAACTACTAGAAGATAATTAAAGTAGCATGCCAATAAGAAATAGACTAGATGTCAATCACTCACATTAGATTGTCATTATTAATGTTATACTTATTCCTGAATCAAAAAATTTAAATGCTTCTTCCTTCCTCAGACATTTGGCTGGATTACTGATATGTATGTAAATATGACAGAAGCAAGGAAGAAGATAATGCACTAAATGTCTACAACTTACAATTTTGTGTACAATCTAATGATTTTGTGATGTGTATCTTAAAAATAAGATTCCTTAAAATAAAAAAAATAAAAATCTTAATGAATAAAAAGCATAAATGACCAGAAAATTTTTCAAGATACGCTAACCGAAAATATCAATCTTTCATTTATCGTGTATCTTTATAATAATCCTTTTGACAGAACAGATTAATAAATATAAAACCCATAAAGATACCATATCTGTTTCATAACATAGTGTTTGGTTATCATTTGAAATACTCTTTCACTTAAATATTATCTTGCTCCTCTCTGAAAATCATCATACTGTATCTATGTCTACATAATACATTAGAATAATCCAATTTACCTTTATAAATTAATCAAATTAACAAAAAATTTCCAATTGTAAATATCGCTTCTCCCGAAGTTTGTTAGGAACAGAAAACGAAATGAAAAACTTTGGTGAACACTAACTTCAGTTTCTATAATAATGGACAGATCTCTGCTCTTTATCTGAAATAAGACTCTAATATCTTAAGTTTCTATTTAAAACATGCCAGAATGTCAACATGTGCAAATGGCTGGATTACTGATTACTTTGTACTTGATCTGTTGACACCCTGATCACGTGAATACTTTTCAACATGATAAGATTTGATTTTTAAAACATAGGATTAATACTATTTACAAAATAATTTTTCAAAAGTACTTTTTGACATTTTCTAAATTTAGGCTAGAAAGATCTATCCATGAGGCACAAAATATCACAGCTTCAACACTGCATTTAACTTGAGGTTTCGGCAAATATTACATTGACTTACTTATCATTATAATGATCAATCCATTCACATGCTGGATATATATGCACAAGTATTACCATTTGATAACATATATTAATCTTATGAATGAAATTTACAGCTTACTGTGTTCACATGAACAAAATTATTTACTGGTATAGAATTTTTACTTAAATCACTTGATATATACAGAATTCCTGCTTTAATTCTTCCATTAAACAAACTTGCGCAACTTCCTAAGACTCGCACATCATTGTATACAATTATATAATGACTATGTAAACTCCCAATCTAAATTACTGATCTGTAATGAATGCAGCCTGAGGCTTGCTTTTTGAGTATTAGTCCTAGCAACTTCATCTATAAACTAAGGTTGTTTTATGATTAAGAGTATCCTTAATGGGGTACCTAAAGAAAATGGATATCAATTAGTAAAAATTGTGATGTAATATTTATGCTTATTCCTAATACAATACCACATAGTGGTAAAGATAAAAGTTAGTAGATGCATCATAAGAGCTTTCATACATATTGGAGAATTACTTCATTATTTTAAATATTTATCAAATAATAGGATTGTTTGCTGCTTTACTCACCGTAGGTGGACGTGTATCACCATCCATTTTTTCTAGTTCATCCCGGACCAATCGCTCCATTTGCTTCCTCTTTGTTTTCTCATCCACTGCAAGAAAATAGAAAATAATTATATACATACTATCCTACAACAACTTTGTGGTAGCTTTAAAATTTCTTAAAAGTAATGTATGGTATAATAAACTCCATTTACATGAATTCTTTGAAAAATGATGTTTCTCCTATTCTTCATGATAATTAGAGAAAAGGCTAAAAAAAAACTTCACATTGTACAGTACATATGTTTGGAGGGTAATTATCTGGTGCTACCCAAGCCCATGATTTAAAAAGCATTCATGACAGCTAAAAACAATTCCAAAATTAATGATTTCCAAACATAACTGACTTATTCTGTGATGAGATATGATGAATTAAGAAGAACATTGTACAAAATGAGTTAGCTACATTAATGATATTAATCCGTGAAAGTAGTAAATTCCGTGTTGCATTCTTGGATGTTGTAACTAATAAGAGTTTTGCCTATTATGTCACAGAACAGTAACATTAATTGAAAACCACTTGCAATAAAAATACTATACCATGAAGTTCACATAGATTTCTGTCCTTATATACACCATCAACAAATTTGGTTAATACTGTAATGCATTTTAATTATCCATACACTATTACTCATACTGAATATAAGCTCATCCCAATAAAACTTTCCAGAATTCATGTGGTGTTCATTCTTTAATTAAAATAAAAAAAAAAATTAAATAAACGATAAATTTTCCATGACATATACGTAAATCGCTTTGTTTTGGCTAGGAAAATGTACTGGTAAATAGAACAGTATTCTACTGAAAACAATGTCACATTCCAGCAGCCAGCATCTTGAATTCTCATTCATTCTTTAGTTGCATGGATCCATTTATTGTGCATAGCAAAATTTTCAGTTGATACTTGAGTCAACAGCTTTCTATAAATATCAGAATCTCTTTTTATAGTCCAAACTATTAAGTTTTTCAGGATCCAAATGCTTTGTAAGAACTTATTCCTTCTTCAGTGGATCGTGCTATGCCAGTCCCCTATGCAGAGCTGGTGTATTTTTCTACTAATTGTTCTTCCTAGGTAGAGGTCTTGCCAGCTAGCTATTCCATGCATGTACCCGTTTCCATCATGTTGGTTAATATTAATCTTTTGAAAAGATAGAATCGCTTATTAAAACTTATGCACCAAACTTTGAATGACAACAGGTTTCCCCTGATCTTAAGCTGTTAAGTACTGTACTCTAATACCAAAGTACCAGCACATTAGTCCCTGAAGGAGAGTTGTTGGACATACACCAAAGAAGCAGAGAAAGATTAGTATATTGAGTTCTTTATGAAGGAAAAGGTTGAATGTTTAAAACTCTTTGTGTATACTTTATCTATCTTTCAAATTGGGTATGTCAACAAGAGGTGTAACGAATGTGTATGCAGTACAGTCAAGTGCTAGTGTTGCTCCATCTCATGGATATCATATAATAAAGGTTTTGGTTCCTACCCATGGTGTATTAAACTTTCGCGAGGAATGTCTATATCAAAAAAAGAATTGGTTAACTCTTATTAGTGGACATAACAAATTAGGTTTACAGTCTGTTCAGCCATTACCCTTAAATTCTGCAGAAAATACTTGGGAAATTTCTTTTCTTAAGGCAGGCAACTGCCATATATGAATTTCCAATCAAAATTTGATAGCATTCATACAGTTCAAATATGTGTAATAGGTAATCATTTTGAAAAAATTTGAAGATGATTGGTTGATTAGTTTCAATTTGACTAAAGAAAAAAAAATTCAAATCAACTCTAGTAACTTATTTCTAGAGCTATTGCAATAAATCTTACTGACAAAGAAAATATTTAGAAGGATCTCTTGGAATAATTTTTTTGACAATAGGAAAGAAAATTGTTTTGGATATTTTTATTTCTTGTTGAAAAAGTTAAATTCTGAACTCCCGTGCTTTGCTTTTCATTTATAAAAAAATCTATTCCTAACAAAAAATAGTATTTTTCTTCTTCAAAATGGTATACTTATCTTTGAATTTTATTTTCAAATAAGAAAGTTATAAACATTTGAATGGGAAAAAAGTGAAACTATGAAAAACAGCGTATTTTTTTTTGGGGTTTTTGTTTTTTACACTCCCGGGGATAACAAATGGCACTCGTTCCATATGTATTGGGGTAAAAATACATAGAAATTAAGTTTTAATGATAAATAGTATGCCATAGATGAATTAGGTTGAATCTACTCATTTTCATTAATGTAAAAAATAGCTGTCTAAAAATAAGGTCTAGGTCAAATATAAGTTACTGTATACCACCCTCATTTTTAAAAACTGAGGGGGTCGGGGTTTTAAATTCTTCATATCTCCGTTATTTCTTGATATTTTACCCTACAAATTGCCATCATAATAGATAGGATGCCATAGATGACTTTGGGCAAATTTACTAATTTGCATTACCTAAAAAATATATTCGTCCAAAAATAATCTGGTAGGCCTCCTTTAGGTTATGAATTAAATTTTAGAGTTGTTCCCTCACAATTCATATGTACAGGTGATTTTAAATTTTAGCATGTAGAATCAGAAATTTAATTCTTTTTGGATTTCCTGATCAAACAAGCAAAGCAGTCAACTGTAGATTGGAAAATTTTTCATTCTATGCTAAAGAATTCTATGAAATTGTAAAAGTGTCAGACAGAACTTTAGAAGCCATTTCTTTTGTTGATTCTACCAAAATAGTTATATACATACAGTTAATTTATAATTCTTTAATAGATTTAAAGTCAAGAGTTTAATTATGATCAAGAATAAAGTATAAAGGTAGTGCTCGGATTACGATGCATCTCTCCTTAAGTTAACAGGAACATGTGTTTCGACCTCCAAAGCTTTTGAAGAATGACGAGACTAGTTTGTGCAAGTCTGGTGGACCAATACTTTGTTTTGGTGGCAGAAAAAATGACAGTAATGTGGTCCCTGAGCGAAAAAAAATGCATTTGAGGGTTCCTCCGTTGCCGTTGTTCAGCTGTTCTGGTTTTATATTGCCTCTGTGCTTGAGCATATACCAACAGGATCATCATTTCCTCTTTGCTGGTTACTTTTCCCCATAACATTTTGCTCTTCGTCATGGCTCCCAAGCATAAGGAAAACAATGATGGTAGTGTATCAAAGAAAAGGAAACCCATTACCATGGAAGTGGAGTTAGAGATTGTGAACCAGGCAGAAAATGGAGAAACGCCCAAAATAAGCATCTGCCACACAATCAAACTTAGATGTTTGACAGTCTTGCAGATTACCAAACATAAAGACTGTATCCAAACACGGGGAGGAATCTGCTCCTGTAAAATCGATAGTGTTTAAGAAGCAGCATAGTGGTGTCATTAATGAGATGGAAAGTTCTTTGGCTGGAATAACGGTCAGTGACATATCTCAGTGACTCTTAAGGTAATTCAGGAGAGAGCAAAAAAAAAAAAAATTTGGACTCCAATAAAATAAAAGGGGAAGGGAGTGAAGGTGGAGCATTTGTGACCAATTGGTTCAAGAGGTTTGAGGAGCATGATAATGATCATAACATTAAAGTTCAAGGTGAAGCTGCCAGAGGTAATGAGAAAGCAGCAAGTGGGTAACCTAATGGAAATCATAAGACATATCCTTTATAACTTCATTATATAAAACCAAACATATGAATAATCTCTCTATGTAATAAAGAGCAATGTGTCTGGCTACATATATAAATAAATATATAAATAAATAAATAAATTTATATATATATATATAAAAGGGATTTTGACGAAGGAAAAATCTATTTCTGGGGAGAGACCTGTGACGCCCGGTGAAAAGGGTCCTTCTTTACACTTTTCTGATATAAATCTTCCAAATATACCAGAGAAAGATAAAAGCATGGAATACAGAGGTTACTACCCTCGCGCGAGCACCTTGTGGGTGTCGCGTATAAAGCAGGGGCGTGTGAAAGCCACTATTCACAGGCTGTCTTCCATTTAGATAATTCCTTCATCAAAGGGAAGGGCCATAACAGAGGCCCTAGATACCACACTTGAACCACGCCACCGACGCCTAACATGAGCGCCCTCTAGGACATCCTTCTGTTTTGGACTTGCTCGCTTGGTCGTAATTTTTTGTGCTCTTGGTGTTTTTCATCACAGGTCGACCCAGAAAAAAAAAATGTATATATATATATATATATATATATATTTGGGCTCAGCCATGTCGTCCTGATGGAAGGTTCCTTTAGGTAGCTTTCTAAGGGATATTTGGCTACAGTGATACTCCCAGAGAATTAACCACAGGTTTCCAGAATTCTAACTTCTGGCGTGAGTATCCTTAATATAACTTTTAAGGATATCGCATAATATTGGGACGTATTTCTTGATACGACACATGGCAATTTTCACCCCGAATAGAGTTTTGCTTTGAAGGGGAAGAATGGCGAATTTGAAGGGGAGCCGTTATCAAGGTTACCCGGTGGATCCCCTCCCTGTATTACTATGGCATAACCATTCCTTTATTAGTAACCAATTAAGCACGGTGTTCTCTCACGTTGCTCTCGGTTTTGTTACTGTTTTCAAGGAATTTTACTATACAGTGAACCCTCGCTACTTCGCGGTTCAACCATCGCGGATTTTTTCCATAACCCATATATATACAGTAACATATATATATATATATATATATATATATATATATATATATATATATATATATATATATATATATATATGTATGCATGTATTTATGTATATATGTATGTATGTATATATGTAGGTATGTATTTGTGTATACATATATATATATATATATATATATATATATATATATATATATATATATATATATATATATATATATATATATATATATCTAAAGTAGGAAGATGTGATGTAATTCTAAGGGAATAGTATGGGAAATATGTCTTGGTAATAAGCAAAGCTCTACCTCCAGTTTGTTTCTTCATTATGATCAGAGATAAACGTAAACAAAACATTGGTTGCCATTTTTTAACGTGCTTTTTAGCGTGTTTAGGAAATGCATGATATAAAATTGCCTTTAATATTTGTGCCTGTTTTAGTTTAGGGTACTGTAGTACATGCATTAAGTGTTCTGTAGATTAAAGGGTAGTTTGTTAACAGTACTACGTACAAGGGAAGGTTTTAAAAGTCTGAATATACATGTTGAATAAATAGGTAAATATGGTGTCACTACTTCGCGGATTTTCACCTATCGCGGCCGCGTCTGGAACCTATCTACCGCGATAAACGAGGGTTCACTGTACAATCTCCAGCATCTTCATCCTCTGGAAAGTTGAGTATTTAATCTTTCCTGTGCATAAAATTTTGGCTCCCTTCTCACAGTTAAATTAGCATAATTTAGGTGTGTTAAGCGGAGCAGAGCCAGCACTGGAGGCGGCCATTTTGGGACCGCTGTCGTACGCCCTAAATACTTTATTTAGTTAGTAGTACGACGTTCCCGGTATTTAGCTATAAAGAAATTCTAGCTATTTAGGCAAAATTATACTAGTGAAGATAAGATTTACACATGTAATATTTCCTATTCTGATAAAACGTTTCGATCGTATACGATAGGGCCTTGGTGGTACTAGTGTAACCGAGATCCCAACTCGAGTTAGGCTAGCCTAACGCGTTTTAGTATACTTTAGTTACGTTATCCCCGTTTAACCTCCGGTATCGTTTTATTAATTCGGTCGGAGATATAAATATCTCCTAGAATTACTATCATAATTCGATACTCCTCTGTTTTAGAGAAATGAGGATAAACCCTTCTTTCCCCCTGAGTGCCGCCAGCCCCGGCGATAACCCTATCTTTCGTCATTGCCATTGAGTAGTGTACTCCGGCTTGACTGAGATAGCGTTTTCTGTCTTGTTGCCGGCAATGCTACCAATAGGGGATTAGTCATTCCCCTGCCGGTTACACTGTTGCCGACATAGGAAGCCCGGCTTCCCTAGTCCTCAACCGAAAATGGATAGCACAACTGCCGCCACCTTTCTCCCTTATGGACTAGAAGACATGTCTTATATCCGGCAATGTCTCAAGCTAGGGAATCGTTATTCCTATGCCGCCTAAGACAGCGCCGACATAGGAAACCATGTTTCCTTGATTTGCAGCCGAAAGTAGGAAGCATAGCTGCCGCCTTCTTTCTATGTAAAATATAAGACCCTTTCCCCTCCCTTTCTGTCCTAGGCTGTCACGAACCCTGTGGCCGGTGTCGTACAATCACCCTGCTTTCCGGGCTGACCGCGTTACCGGCCGGGCTCCTACAAAGGTGGTTAGGTTGCCGCTTCGACCATCTCCCTAACGGAAGCAATGCTCCAGGAAAGGTTGAGCCGGCCCTGACGGCTGCCGGTGGGAAACCTATTACAACTTTGAGTATTCTTCAGTCCTCCCTTGGACTGCCATCCACAAACCCTGTAACTGGCAGTGCAGCCGGCAACAGAAATTGTGGCTGGATGGAAGCTAGAATCAATACATTCTCTCCCCTTCCATTTGAAACCTCATTCTGGAAAGAAGGCAGTAGAGACAGTAGTCCCTACAACCCTATTATTGTACTAAACTATAATAATATGGTAGTCCTTCTCTCCATTCTTTCTCTCTCTCTGTCGGCTAGTGCCACCAGGTACTAGCCTAGCCCAGTAGCATACCGGCAGAACCACAGTACAGTATAAGATAATACAGTAGCCAGTATTCCTGCAGTATAAAAAAACAGCAGTTAGAAAACTACAGTATATAATAATACAGTAGTATGAATTTCCAACATACTCTGTGTATCCTTTCACAGTCCATTGTTGTGACCGTTTAACAAATATTGAGGTGGAGCATTCCTTCAACATTCTGATGTATCCTAGATCATTGGAACACCAATAATTACCCTGCAGTATTAATATTTTACTTGTGGTGGAGTTAGTGTAAGTATACACTAACTTCAGCTCTACATAATAAGAGCTATTCCACCATGTATTTTCCCTGATAAGGAAATTAAAAATATTAATATTGGGGGAGGTCACAGCAATTGCCAGGACAGGAAACACAGATATGTGTCTTTTCTATTTTCTTTCTAGCTTAATATCCTAAGCTATATTAATAATAGTAATGATTATTATTTAATGCATGTGAATATATTTATGTGTGATGAATTACCCCAAAACCATTTCATTTTTTCTTCCCTTACAGGAGGAGCCCAAGGTGAAGTGTGCAGTCATGTACTGCAACCACAAAAGCAGGGACTTTTGTGGCCACAAGATGTACAGGTCTCATGCCCCCTGCTCCATCGCAACTGAAACCCTGAAGTATTGGGATCCGAAGGGTTGCACCGTCTGCTCAGCCTTGATGACCGATGGTTTCGGTGATCCCCAGACAACGGAGTCAAGGGATACTGTGAGGGAAACGCTTCGAAGGTGGGTAAGAGGGATCCAGACGAACTCTCCGGAACCTTACCTGCCAAACGATGCGAAGAGAAGCCTTCTGTTCCCTAAAGCCCAATCCGACGCGGTTGTGCCTCAGGCTCAGGTCAAGCCTCCTTTCATACAACTGACGATAGAGGCTGACATCAACAAGGCTCTCGAAGACATGGACATCCATCAAGAACGGATATCAGAAGTGTCCTCAGACACCAAAAAGGATCTTCTACATGAAAATCCTGAAGAAGAGGTGGCTCAGCCACCCAAGGAGGAATAAGGATCCGTATCGACAATCGGAAGACCCTCAGTTTTCGATGACAGCATATCAACCTGTGCCGTCAACCTCTTCGACACCAACTCCTCAATCGGACCCGCTGTTAACCAAGGGTGAGGCACTCATGGGACGGCTGCAGCTAATGGTGGAAATGATACGTAAGGAACAGCAAGAGATGAGGAGGGAAGTCAGAGAAGCGCAATGCTAGGCCGCTTTCAGCGGCGCTCACAAGAATGTCAAGAGTCTCTGACTTACCCCAATGCTCCGAAACCAAGCCCTGGAGGTATGCGGGGTTTATGCCCATGATGAATGGGAAACTTTACATCTCTGAGAAGATGGGGGCCAAACCCCTCGAAGATCTCCAATTCTGGCCGACCATTTCGGCTTACCCATTTCGTGAGATTGCGGGATGAATCAGCATCTTGAGAGGAGATGGAACCCAAGGAGGTCATGATCTTTGATCATGACAAGACGTAAGCTTTCTTGATGAGTAACCTGAAGAAAGCCGGCTATACAAATTCGAAAGTTTCTGCTTTGAGCAAGAGGCACCCTACCTTTCTTGCTCCTTCCTCCAAAGCTTTTCCCTTTTCAGCCAAAGCTCTCAACTGCATGCTAAAAGCAGTTGACGCAGGCAAACCATGCCCTACGCTAGAGGAATGCAAACCATTGTCTCTAGCCCTGCCTACCTGCGAGAAGGATTGGAACGAGGTTCATCTAACCTTCTCAATCTCGAAACTGGATCCAGAGGTAGCAGGACGACAGTTCAACGAGAACCTTCCAAAGTTGTCGGAACATCTTATAAGAAGGGAACAGTAGGCAAAAGAGAGACTTGCTGCCTCTCTGTCTCTCCAGAACTGTATGGAGATGTGTGCAGGCCTCTCGAGCACCCCAGATATGTACACGGTCCTAGCCAAGATGCACATGGCTACCCTAGTGAAGGACATGTACGCTTTCGTAAAGGCCAGGAGGGCCTGTAGAGAGCACGTGTTTGCCAATGCAATGGTCAAACACGAGCCCAGGAAGTTGACTACAGTACTTCATGTATCTGGGGCAAGGACCTCTTTCCAAAAGAAGCAGTCCAAGAGGTAGTTGCCAAAGCTGCCACGGAGAATAGGAACCTTCTCCCAAAGTGGGGCATGTCTTCCAAGAGGAAATCATCCTCTGACGCTGGTCCCCAACCCAAGAAGAGGAAGACGAAGAAGCCACGCGTACCTCATAGGCCTGCACAGCATCCTACGGTTACCATGACCGCAGTGCCCCAAATGGTTGCCCAGCCGCAAACCACCTTCCAAATGGTGCCCCAGCAGTTGGTAGCTCAGTCACCACCCTTTAACCCAGGCTTTGAGAGGCACACCACTACCTTTCGCCCTAAAGGTAGAGGATCGAGAAGAGGCTCCTCAAGAAACCCCTCAAGGGGTAGAGGAGGACGTGGTTAGGGTAACAAACCCTCTGGATCATCTCAACAATGAGATGCTCCAGGTAAGGGGAAGACTCTTCCACTTTCGGGATCGTTGGACCTTCGATCCCTGGGCCCACAGCCTAATCAAGAATGAACTAGGGTGGAAATGGAACAAAACTCCACCCCCTTTTCCTCAATTCTTCCAACACTCCACCCCCTTATTGGAAGAATATACCTTAGAGCTCTTAAACAAAAAGGTAATAAGGAAAACAAAGTCCATCAAATTCCAGGGAAGGCTGTTTTGTGTTCCCAAGAAAGACTCGGACAAACTCAGAGTCATTCTAGACTTGTCTCTGCTCAAGTTCATCGAGAACAACAAAATCCGGATCTTAACACTACAACATATAAGGACCCTGTTACCAAAAGGGGCGTAGACCTATCAGATGCTTATTGGCTCCTACCAGTCAGCCGCCCCCTCTCCTCCTACCTAGGATTCAAACTACAGAAGACAAATTATGTCTTCACAGCCATCCCCTTTGGACTAAACATAGCCCCAAGGATATTCACAAAACTTGTGGACACTGTCGTCCAACAGCTACGCTTAGAAGGCATTCAGGTAGCAGCATATCTGGACGACTGGCTGGTGTGGACAGCATCCAACACAGCTTGTCTGCAGGCAACCACAAAGGTGATCCAGTTTCTGGATCATCTGGGTTTCAAGATCAACAACAAGAAGTCTCGCCTCTCTCCAGCTCAAGAGTTTCAATGGTTAGGAATCCATTGGAACTTGCAGTACACCGCCTCTCCATTCCACTGAAGAAGAGGAGAGAGATTGCGGGTTCTGTCAAGAGACTACTGAAATCCAACAAGATTTCAAGACGCCAACAGGAAAGAGTACTGGGCTCTCTCCAGTTTGTAGCAGTAACAGACCCAGTGCTGAAAGCACAACTGAAGGATGCGTCAGGAGTCTGGAGAAAATACGCATCAAATGCTCGAAGAGATCAACAGAGATCGACACCGACCTTACTGCGATTGCTTCTAAGGCCGTGGTCAAAGGTCAAGAGCCTAACAAGGACACTTCCCTTACAACCACCTCAACCTTCAGTGGTCATCCACACAGATGCCTCACCGGAAGGATGGGGAGGTCATTCCCATCAGAGGAAAGTACAAGGGAACTGGTCGCACCAGTTCAAGACCTTTCACATCAACATTCTGGAAGCCATGGCAGTCTTCCTAACGTTGAAGAAACTATCCCCTCAGAGATCAGCCCACATCAGGCTGGTCTTGGACAGCAAAGTAATAGTGAAATGTCTGAACCGAAGGCTCGAGATCGCCCGACATCAATCACATGATGCTGGCCATCTTTCGTTTGGCAAGGAAGAAAAGATTGCACTTATCAGCAGTTCACCCGCAAGGGTTCCCAATGTGGTGGCGGACGCTCTATCCAGGCAAAAACCGATAGAGACAGAATGGTCCTTGGACGCAGACTCATTCTCCTTCATCTTGGAAAAATTCCTGGAACTCCAGATCGACCTCTTCGCAACGAGCGACAACAAGAAACTACCTCGATATGTGGCCCCATACGAGGACCCTCGGGCAGAAGCGACAGACGCCATGTCCCTCGATTGGAAAAGGTGGAACCATATCTATCTGTTCCAACCAACAAATCTCCTGCTCAAGGCCCTCAACAATCTGAGATCCTTCATGGGAATGACAGCAGTAGTGGCCCCCAAATGGCCCAAGAGCAATTGGTTCCCTCTAGTGATAGAACTGAAGATAAAGCTGTTTCCTCTACCGAATGCAGTTCTATCCCAACTGGTTCAGAAGTCGACTGTCTATGCTTCATCATGGAGAACCCAAAACCTACATGGCATGATTTTCTCGCCTTAGCAGCTAAGAAAAGGTTCGGGATCTCAAAAGACAACATCGACTTTATAGAAGAATATGTCAAAGTCAACCAGAAGACAATATGAATCGTCTTGGAAGAAGTGGGTCTCCTTTGTCAAAGCAAACAGACCGGCAGAAATATCGATAGACTTTTGCCTTTCCTTCTTCATCCACCTTCATGAACGAGGCCTGGCTTCCACCACAATAACTACGTGTAAGTCATCTTTGACTAGACCTCTTCTTTACGCCTTCCAGGTGGACCTGTCGAATGAAATCTTCAATAAGATTCCGAAAGCATGCGCTAGACTCAAACCAGCAATCCCTCCAAAGCCCATATCATGGTCCTTGGACAAAGTCTTGCACTATGCTTCGAACTTGAACAACGAAGATTGTACCCTAAAAGATCTAACACAGAAAGTGATATTCTTGTTTGCTATAGCCTCAAGGGCTGGAGTTAGTGAAATAGTGGCCCTATCTAGAAACGAGGGCCATGTTCAGTTCACATAAGAGGGAGAACTGAATCTTTTTCCTGATCCTACCTTTCTCGCCAAAAACGAGCTTCCCACCAGGAGGTGGGGTCCTTGGAGAATCTGCCCTCTGAAGGAAGATGTCTCTCTATGTCCAGTAGTGTGTCTTAAGGTCTATCTACGAAGAACTTCAGACTTCAATGAAGGACAGCTCTTCATAGGCGAAACCTCAGGATCAAACTTATCCCTAAAACAACTGAGGGTAAAACTCACCTACTTTATTCGCTGAGCGGATCCTGACAGTACACCCGCAGGTCATGATCCTAGAAAAATTGTTTCCTCGCTGAACTTCTTTCAGCATATGGACCTTGATATGCTCCACTCATATACTGGTTGGAAATCCTCTAGTCTTTTATAAACATTATGCTGCGATGAACAGTGAACTATTTGGGACTTAACAGTGTAAAGGGTGAACAGGTATTAGCATCTTTGTGTGTGATACCTTTTAATGAGAATCACTATGGTAATTCTTGGACTGTTCTATATAGGTAAAGAATCTAACCAATAACACCAGTGCCGTGTGAACATTCGTACACAGTGTTAAAACATATCAAACATCTAAGTGAAATCAATTTGATAATTTCACAATACTGAGTCGCACCTGTGTTTTACTAATATATATTTCTTCCCTTACAGGATACAAGTATATATATTTATTAAAGATGTTGATTACATAAAAGATTCTATTCATGATACATTCGTTGTTGTATTTATTGTTGTCTATAAAAATAAATACATGAAATGTATGTGGATCTCATTCGCTCTACAGTACATGAAACCGAATAAATTTTCCAGAGTCTTTTATTTTCCTAGAAATAAAAATACTTGATAATGTACCTCTGTAAGAACAACCTGGTAATAGCTAAAGTTCCACCTTGTTCCTACGAATACAACCTTGACGCTTTATAGTCGGTATCGACATATTCCCTGCAGGGGGCAGGAAGCCCTAAGTTAGTTCCAAACTTAGTGGATATGACAAATAACGGTAATGTCATATATACACTTGGTCTGAGAGACCATATAAAAATCTGAGTCAAGGTAAAGGTACTTATACAAACCCACAGATGTAGTACTTTCAAGTAGTTCTCTGGGAAACTTCCATCAGGACGACATGGCTAAGCCCAAAAAACCGATTTTGAGCAAAGCGAAAAATCTATTTCTGGGTCGAACCTGTGACGGCCGGCGAAAAAGTCCTTCTTTGTACTTTTTCTGATATAAATCTTCCAAATATACCAGAGAAAATTAAAAGCATGGAATGCAGAGGTTACAACCCTCGCGCGAGCACCTTGTTGGTGTCGTATATCTAACAAGGGCGTTTGTAAAACACTATTCACAGGCTGTCTTCCATTTAGATAATCCCTTCATCAAAGGGGGAGGGCCGTGACAGGCCCTAGAGAATACAGTTGGGTTACCCTACCGACACCCACCACTCGCGCTCACTAGGTCATCCTTCTGTGTTGGACTTGCCAGCAAAGTTTATAAGTGTTTTGCCCAGTGTTTTTCGAAGTGATTGTCGTTTATTCAACATGACTGACGTTGATACTTCACCCTTACCAATGTTAAGTACCATAGGTTGTTTTGGCAGCTTTTGACAGTACCGGGCATTTGTTCTGTTTCCAATATGGTGGTTTTTAGTTTTGGAAGCGATTGTCCTGCCGAGGTATCGGCAGCCATTTTGGGTTATGTTCGCTTCGGTAAATATTCTAGTTAATTTTGCCCATCTGGTACTCTGTCATCTTGGTTATATCACTTACGTTTTATGGCCTTTTATTGTTATCATTAATTTTTGCTATGGTATTTATTTGCTTGCAAGTCCAATTTGGACCTACGAAGAATAGCGATTTAAAGAATAGCGAATTAAAGTTTAGCGATTTAGTCTGTTAGTTTGTTCTCGCCTCAGAGGCTTCGATTTAGACTATATCCTTGTTTTTTTGTTACGTTATTCTTCGTTCTTGGTTATTACTAAGAAAAGCAATCAATTTTATTAATGTTCTTGTTTTATTGTGTGATGTTAGTTTTTTATTATGTAACCTTGAGAGCGAAAACAGAGACTGCTCGTTCCCTGTTCTACAGATATGAGTTATTCCTTCTCTCGTTTTCTTTGTTAGCTCGAGTAAGAGAGGTGAATTTCCCGTTCTCCGTTTTTATACGATCACGAGTTATTCAAGCCTCCTCTTAGTATCAGAGTTGATGATAGTACGTTTAATATTATGAACGTTTTTATTGATGTGGTTACTGTTAATATAGCTAACAATATTAATAGGTACGTTAGTGTATGAGTCATTAATTGGGGTCGTTTTATACCGACACCCTTAGCTCCGAAGTTATGCTTAGCTCCGCCTTGAGTTATGCTCCGCTATATGGATACTCATTGGGTGAGAACTAGTTAACGTTCAGGAGCAGATTTTGGAGTGCAACGGTGTAATCCGGCACTCGGACTCCGGCTGAAGCCTTTTACACACGAACCTTTGTCATGTTTGATCATAATTACACCGTTACGGCCGGCTTCACGGGAGATAACACAATCATTCATTGAGGTTAATGTTATCGTACCGGGAACGGTCACGATATCACGGTGACGGGCCTTTGCTACCGGATCTCCGGTACAAACAGAGATCAAGCAGACGGCCAGAACCGGAGTTAACAATGTGATACCGATGAAGACTTCACAGTTTCATTATTACGGTCCCTTTTTCATCGAATCTCCGGCTTCACTGGAGATAACACAAACATTCAGTATTAGAGAATGTTATCGTACCGCTAAGGATCACGTTTTCACGATGACGGACCTTTGTCACTAGTTCTCCGTTACAAACAGAGATCAATCAGACGATCAGAATCAGGGTATGAACCCCTTTTTCATAAATAATCACAATATCGTTATTACGATCCTTTTCATCGAATCTCCGGCTTAACCGGATATCGTACAGGCGATCAGCATTGAGGTTAATATTAGTTTTCCTCTGGTGTTCACGTTGTCACTATGACGGACCTTTGTACCGGGGATTGTTACCGGAGCTCCGGTACAGACAGAGCTCACTCAGACCACGGGTGGCCAATCTCTTGTTTTGCTGTAAAGGAAAGGATTTAACATGAATACAAAGTAAACTGTACTTACTTTAATGACACTTTGAATTTGCGTTGGTAATATTCATTAGTTATTCTTGAAAGTCCAAATAAAAATATATGAACATAACTATGCCTATATTTATGCATATATTTAATTCTAACTATGTATAAATATGGATAAATATCCATACAACATCGTGTTCAAATAGAAATAAATTGATTATGCCTATATTTATGCATTTTCAATTCTAACTATGCCTAAATATGAATAAATATCCATACAACATAGTGTTCAAATAGAAATAAATTGATTGTGCCTATATTTGTGCATATTCAATTCTAACTATACCTAAATATGAATAAATATTCATACAACATCGTGTTCAAATAGAAATAAATTGATTATGCCTATATTTATACATATTCAATTCTAACTATGCCTAAATATGAATAAATATCCATACAACATAGTGTTCAAATAGACATAAGTTTCCACTCAGTACTGGGAACCAAACGTTGGCCCCTTCTAATGAAGGGCCGGGTCGAGACTAACCATGCCATGAGAGGCTATCTACTGTTCCTTGAAACTCTGGTCAGTGAACAGATGAATCAATAGAATACTAATAGCCAGTAAATAATGTTAGAACCGGTTCTGAACGTCTGAGTCAGGGGTGGCCAACCTGTGGCGGATGCGCCAACAGTGTCACATTTCATGAATACAAGTGTCGAACTATACCCCAAAAGATAGTACATTAAATGATTTTTCTTTAAAAATGATTTTTATGAGTTGTACAGTTGATCCCAGCCTGTGAATAGGATCACTAACCAAAGTTCAAGGAACATCCAGACTTATGTCCCCTTTCTTTTACAGAAGGTTCGCCTACATGGTTCCCGTCAGGATGATGATGAATCTCTCTGGCCTGCAAGAGAGGCTCTCCGCCCTTGGTTATCAAGGTTGGGAAGAAATGCTCCATCTAGAGGTCCCTATCTCCTCAGAGTGTCCTCTCTAAGGTTGGACGACGACCCCATGGACGGGCAGGTAGGTGGGGATGAATTTTGAGCCTTCAGCTTTGCAATTACCTACGTCACCGACCTAGGACCCTTAATGGATCCTGATGTTCATGTTACCCTGCATAAACCGTGACTGCTAAAAGCAACACATTCTAAGGAAAACCAAGGGGCTATGACGGAGCTCAAAAGTATGGTAGTGAGTCAGATCCGTTCAGGAACTCAGAAGTTTCCCCCTACAGCCCCAGGCATATCGAAGTAACCTCCTTCGATAAAAACAACGCATAGAGATTTGCCTTACATGTTCCATATATAGATGGTACCATAAATCTGGATGGCATAGACATCCTCCCTCTGGGGGACCTAGAATTTACTCCCAGGTACTAGAATTCCCGTTCAACGGATTCATTCGATTGAAAGAGATTGCCTTGGTTAGGTTAGACAAGGTACCGAAGGTAACAGTATTATTTCCTAAAGGGCAGGCCCGATCTGTCTGGACCAGGATGTTGTCAGTCTGGGGGTTACGATAATTCCAAGATCTGCCCTTCCAATTCGACCTACACGTTTGATGGTCTGATCGGGTTAGTTGTGGGAAATACGTTCTGTCTGAGGCCTCTATCAGACAGGAATCGATAGTCGGTTACCCACTCGTCATCACAGCCTCCCTCCGATTCGACGTCTATGCATCCAAATCCCCCTCATCAGGTGGTCTACCTCACTGATTCCCCAGGTACACAGCCCAACCCCGTTGGGATGTTTTACCTGCATACAGCCCTAGATCCGAACCCTCAGGCTCCTCTCGTGGACACCAGAGAGGAAGCTACAGGAGTAGAAGACAGTCTCGCCATCGAGACGGACCTAGAAAAAAGGGGGCTCGGAGAAGGAAAGTACCTAGATTCACCCCCTCACAACGCGGTGGTCCCGGTAGGGGGTAGACTTTACCACTTTCGAGACCATTGGACCTTCGGTCTGTGGGCTCATAGCATAATCTCTAAAGGTTTGAGGTGAAAATGGTCACAAGGTCCTCCTCCTCCACCAGTGACCTTCTCCCAGAAATCCACTCCCATCCTGGAAGAGTACACCACAGGGTTACTCAAGAAGAAGCAATCAAACGGGATCGATCACTGAAGTTCCAAAGCCACCTGTTCACAATTCCGAAGAAAGGCTTGGCGGCATTGAGAGTGGACCTGGACTTGTCAAGCTAAACTCTTACATTCTCTGCGACAAGTTCCGGATGTTGACTATCTCTCAGGTACGGACCTTACTTCCCCGTAGGACCGTCACCACCTCTGTCGATCTTACCGACGACTATTATCTTGCGCCTTTAGCTCGAAACTTCTCTTCTTATCTGGGTTTCCGCCTAAGCAGGAAAGCCTTTGTGTTCAAGACATGCCCTCTGGCCTCAACATTGATCCCAGGATATTCACAAAACTAGGAGAGAGAGTGTTAGAACAACTCAGGAACCAAGAGATACAGATCATTGCTTATCTGGCCGGTTGGCTCATTTGGGCCCGGCCGGTCATAGAAGGCAACAGAGCTACGAAGGAATTATTCCAATTTCTCGACAACCTGTGATTTCTGGTCAATCTCCAAAAAATCTCGCCTGCAACCATCAGTCCGCTTAGAATGGTTAGCCATTCAGTGGGACCTTTCGAAGCACACGTTGTCTCTCCCTTCCAAAAGGTAAGAGGAATAGTTTCCAAGATCAAAAAAAAAAAAAAAAAAAAATTTTCTCAAACACAAACAGGTGTCCGAAGAGCCTTAGAAAGTATCCTCGGACTTTTCCAATTCACTTCAGTAACAGATCTAATAAAAGCCAAACTCAAAGACATCAATCGAGTTTGGAGAAAGAGAGCTACAGTACCTATAAGAGACATGGTCTCGAAGATCCCCTCTGTCTTGAAAATGAGACTACACCCATGGTCCGAACCGAAGGACCTCTCCAAATCGGTTCCTCTACAATTCCCACCTCCACAAGTGACATTCCATACAGCCGCGTCTCTAAGTGGATGGGGGGGATTACTCCGAACATCAGATGTTTCAGGTTCTTGGTCACTCTCCATGAAACAGTCCCATATCATTGTTCTCAAAGCCATGGCAGTGTTCTTGACCCTGAAGAGAGAGACTCCTCCGAGGTCGACCCACATCAGAGTAGTGTCAGACAGCACAGACGCAGTACACTACGTCAACAGGGGAGGATCCAAGTCACCCAACCTGAATCAGATCCTGGTCACTATCTTCGCCTGGGCAACAGAAGAGAACTGGTTCCTGTCAGCACCTCACCTAGCGGGAGGCCAGAATGTGAGAGCGGACTCACTATCCAGGACGGATCCACTGGAGTCAGAATGGTCTCTAGACATAATTTCATTCCGGTGGATACTCAGGCTCGTTCCAGGCCTCCAGGTAGATCTATTCGCAACTCAGATGAATCACTAACTTCCTTGTTATGTGACCCCAACCCTGGACCCTCGGGCTTATGCCATGGACGCATTACCCCGGGATTGGAACCATTAGAAGAAGATTTCCCTATCTCCCCCAGGGAATCTTCTAAAAACTTTTACACAAACTACGCTCCTTCCCGGGCGCAGTGGCTTTAGTACCACCTCACTGGCCAAGAACAGTTGGTTTCCTCTCCTCCTCGAGTTGAAACTCAGTCCCATCCGGATCCCGTTCCTCAAACTGACCCGAGTATCCAAACTCACTGTGTCAGATTACTCAAGGATAGCCAAAACTCTAACTTTGTGGACTACAGGAAGTTGGCAGCTCGTAGAGATGCGAACATTGAACCGGAAACGATCTCTTCATCGAATGGGACAAAAAGGGACTCGACAATTCGCCAATATGATTCGGCCGTTAACAACTAGTAGGTCCCCTAAGAGTGCAGACCATACTCGTATGTCCCCGCATTTAGCCATCTCTTTCTTGAGGTTCCTATTTGACAAAGGCCTAACAGTTAGCACTTTAACCACCATCAAGTCAGCTTTGAAGAAGATCTACCTTGTTGGGTTCAACATTAACCTAGCTGATTCCTATTTCTCATCAACCCCAAAAACATGTGCTAGGCTTCTACCTTCGGTTCGGCCACAAAAGGACTCTTGGTCTCTGAACGGTGTTCTCAAACTTGCGATGGACACGGACAATGAATCCTGCTCTTATATCACTCTTCTTAGGAAGACTTTATTTCTAACGGCTATAGCTTCAGGTGATGGAACATCAGAACTAGCAGCTCTCACGAAACCCGGAAAACATAGATTTCCTCCCTTCAGCCGAAGTACTCCTTTCCAGACAAAGCTTCCCTAGCTAAAAAATGAGGATCCGCAAAATAGGTGCTCCTCTCGGAAGATTATTCTTCATCCCCAGGATTTTTCTCCGTGTACAGTCACACTCTCAAGCCCCTTTTTAGCTAGAACTGCCACCCGATCGTCTGGCTCCTTGGTTATCAGGGAACAAGGAGGTACTATTTCCATTCACGGTATCAGGCAACAAATCCTCTACTTCATTAAACATACTAATCCGGAATCATTTCCCCAGGCTCATGATATACGGACAGTAGATGCCTCCAACAATGATTTCCAGAACAGGGACTTTGATGATTTTAAAAAATATACGGGTTGGAAATCCCCTATGGTTGTCAAACGCCAATATCTAAAGATCTTACAGGCCCTTAAATACCCAACGATGGCAGGGGGGAGCCTTATCTCTCCCCATTAATCTCCTCTTCTTCCTTTCTTCCATCTCTTCTCTTCTCCCTCCTACCCGCCACTCACACCACGTCGCCGCTCTCCTTGGTAGTTCGTTAGCCCTATGATATTTGCCATGTTTAATTCCTATGGTTTAACTGTTATTGTAGTTACCGTTCCTTTAATGTTTAGATATACTTAGACATGTAAGGTTTGATGCCTTTTGCGATTCGACACTCAGTTGGTTCCTTGTCGTCATTATTATTTAACCTTACGTTCCCTATGTCATTTGGCTGGTTGGTAATTGGACGATTACTTTATTATATCATAGTATTGTCGTACATGGTGATTGTATTCTCCTCATTATGTTATTAATTTATTGGGCTTGGAAGGCATTCTCTGGTACTTTTTCGCCGGCCGTCACAGGTTCGACCCAGAAAAGGGATTTTGACGAAGGAAAAATCTATTTCTGGGGAGAGACCTGTGACGCCCGGCGAAACCCTTCCCGATGATTTTTGTACGGACCCACCCTTTCCTTGCCAAGCCATATGTTCTTGCAGAAGGATGACCTAGTGAGCGCGAGTGGTGGGTGTCGGTAGGGTAACCCAACTGTATTCTCTAGGGCCTGTCACGGCCCTCCCCCTTTGATGAAGGGATTATCTAAATGGAAGACAGCCTGTGAATAGTGTTTTACAAACGCCCTTGTTAGATATACGACACCAACAAGGTGCTCGCGCGAGGGTTGTAACCTCTGCATTCCATGCTTTTAATTTTCTCTGGTATATTTGGAAGATTTATATCAGAAAAAGTACAAAGAAGGACTTTTTCGCCGGCCGTCACAGGTTCGACCCAGAAATAGATTTTTCCTTCGTCAAAATCCCTTTTTTGGGTGATATGGCCATGTAAACTTGATGGACTCTCCCTCCTTTCAAAAAAGGAGTATACATCTATGTAACAAGTCCCCACCTGAAACTACTATATCTGCGGCTATCCATGCTTAATTGCAACAAGGAACAGTTTGTCGGGGTGGTACCGGGAGGGGATCCATCGGGTAACCTTGATAACAGCTCCCCTTCATTTACGTCACTCTTCACACTCACGAGGTGCTCGCGCGAGGGTAGTAACCTCTGCATTCCATGCTTTTATTTTTCTCTGGTATATTTGGAAGGTTTATATCAGAAAAGGTAGAAAGAAGGACTTTTCACCGGCCGTCACAGGTCGACCCAGAAATATATATATATATATATATATATATATATATATATATATATATATATATATATATATATATATATATATATATATATATATATATATAAAATAACTTTCCCATCACACTAAGCAGCATTGTCAGATGTATGATTATTCGGTCTCTCCCTATCTCTCGGGTAGGGGGAAGGGGAGTAGTCATATCCTGGAGAGCGGGTAAGCCCATAAGGTACACCTGAAAACCACAATCTCCCACAAAATGCTGAAACTTCTGTGTTGTAGTTAAGAAAGGGGGAAGGGGTGGTAGAGGTTAAATGTGTGAGTGTGTGTGCATATGTATCTAAATATTTAATTGTCATTGTTTATGGGTCGGGTACTCTAGTTATTAAGAATTAACAAGGTTAGGCTACAGAAAGAAAGGTTGCATGAAGTTACAAATGAAGTAAATGACCCTAAAGTTATCAAATGGCTATAAAACTTACTCCCATCATTTTCTGTTATTGACTCTAGAATCTTCCCCATGGTTTCTCGGCGTTTATGTTTAGACTTCTCCATAGAATCCAATTTCACTAATACTGCATCAATTTTGCTCACAATGCTACCAATGCTGTGTTCCAAGCGGTCCACTCGTCTCTGTAAACTGTACAAAAAACAAAAAGCAAGATTATTATCCTTTGTTGTGGAAATAGGTTTGGAAAGGGACTAGATTGTTGGAAATACTGCACATAGTTTTCAAAGAAGAAAATCCTTTAGTATACTTTATTTGAGTAATGGTGAACTTTGAAGACACGTATTTGATAGATTACGTTACAGCACAAAGTAGATGGATAAAGCAATGAAAAATAAGTGTTGTATCAAATTAATTATCCAAGAAATTTACCATGCTAAATTTTCCATCTACACAGCATAAGTAAGTGGCCTGCTGTATGTGAGGGAGGGAATCTGTTGTGTGTATGAAGTTTACAGTCTAATCTTTTATGCTGAAAATAGTTAACTTTTTATCCTCTCCAATAAAGGAAATTTATATTTTCTTTCATTCCTAAGGCTTTAAATTTGTTTGCATGCAAAATAAACAAGTAAAAACTTACACAGAGAATTCCTCGAAAGAAACTGATGTAATGGAACAATGCCCAGAGGATGCAGATACTGGTCGAGTTTCAGCCTCGCTTGATGCCTTTTCAGAGGAAGGTTTCTGCTCATGTTTTATTGCTTCTGATTTCAAATTGGAAAGGAAAGTAATTAGAATAAAATTTCACACACCTAAGCAGTCACAACAAGTGACAGTGATGTACTATATTTAAGATACAGTACTGCACAAAACATGAATTTGTAGTAATTTTAATTGCTTCTGATGTATGTTTTCACTGTGTATATTATTTTTCCCCACTACACTGCTGCAGTTCTGTGGTATGTTTTTTATTAAATTTTATATTTTATACCGAGTACTGAAAAAGGCACATGAGAGAATACTGTACAGTGCATCACAGCAATCTTTTTACAAAACCTATTAATAATTACAATTAATGTGTGTGAAATTATATAAAACCTTCATGGCTAATGTAGGTTGCACGCTGATACAATACACTGAGAAATTAAAACCATCAAAATCAGAGAACAAAATTATTGGGTATAATGAAAATTATTAATAAGGCCATCAGTTTGAATGAATATCTATCTATCTATCTATCTATCTATCTATCTATCTATCTATCTATCTATCTATCTATCTATCTATCTATCTATATATATATATATATATATATATATATATATATATATATATATATATATATATATATATATATATATATATATATATATATATAGAGAGAGAGAGCCACTGACCATTTTCAGAAAACTTCCTTTTTACATACAGTAATAAAATAGTTTAGCAAATAAACATGCATTCTGTTAGTTTGTTGTATGGATGGACAAAAATTTTAAGTTAAAATTAAAAAGTAAGAAAACCTTGCAAATTAAACAGCAATATTCTTTAGTCAAACAAATATGACCAATTTGAAAATACTGTATTCTAAAAGTACTGACATTCTGTTTTTATACATAGTATTACCATTTTAACTCTGCCCTGGTTATAATTGACCTAAATGTTTTACCATTACGTTCTTCATTTTAACGCAGAATGTGTTAGATCATGAAAACTAACAATAGCTAAAGAATTCAGTCTCAATTCTAAACAAAGACTATGCTTGAGTCTATCAACAAAAACAGACTCATAAAAAGAAAACTCTCATTAGCTCAGACGAATTCATAAAACAAAATGGGCCCCATTTACTTAATCTAAATAGGCATTGGAAATAAAGAATGTCTAGATGTATTGAAAGAGGAAAAGAATACTAATGCGATCTATTAATGTGTTCTTTGCACTGTTTTTCTAAGCCTACATGAAAATGAGTCAATGATTCTCTGAAGTCATAAGTCTGAAAAAGTGTGGTTTAAATTACCAGCAGCCTTCAAATATATAGGGGAAGATAAAAATCTATTTAAAAGTTTAAAAACACAAGTACAAATAGGTGCCAAACTTGACAACATCCACAAATTTTTCACTATGAAATTTACTGAAATTTGTTAAATCACATTCATCATCTGAGCCCCGATTGTAGGATCATAAAAAATCCACATAAATTGATTAATCTTTCGCCACTCTCTGGCCAACACAAATGAGAATGTTGGGTAAATCAGAAAGAGCAAACAGGAGTCACAGAAAAAGCTAGTTCAAGTTAGTCATGAGTTTAACTGATGAAATGGCACATATTTTTCATCTTTCTTTAAATACATAAAGTGATGAGAATCCTCAAAGAAAGCAAAGTCCAGGGAACAAATTACAGTGAAAGTCCAGAGAAAAAAATTACAGTGAAAGTAAGAACAGTGAATGTGGGAATGATGATAGACAAGTGATAAAGATGCAGGTAGCAGTCTATTCCAATCATCTTGTTCTTATCTACAGCAAAATAAATGGTTGGATTTAGGTACAGATAACCTTATAATTCATATAAAAAAAATAGGTTTACTGTAATTTCCTCTAAAGACCTTGTTTGCTCCACAAATATTGCAATCTTTAAGACCTTAAATGGCATGTGTAGGAAGTACAGGTATAGGGACAGCTGGTTAATTTAAACCAAATAATTGGTTACTTAAAAATTCTAAACACCTCATGATGTAAATGACTTTCTAAGAATTAAACTTCAACAATCTTTTTGGTACCGTATCCTTATTTTCCTTTTGTGAATAGCCTACTGCACTATAAGTTTATAATTCTATTCTTTACAAAAGAGGAAGAAGAAAAGAGTACAGCTATTTGAATGTTAAACTGTAGTGCATAAAATCTCCTGCAATTTACAACTAATTTTTAAGAAAAAGAGGATACTGTACAGAGATTAACATAGTACATACATCAATACAAAAAAATGCATGTAGGCATCAAAAAAGTAATACCTTGTGTCAAAAATATTCTCAAAATAAGCAATATACAGTAATAAGTAATAATAGTTCCCTTTCACTATTTTTCTACAAATATTCACAAAAAAATAATCTACTAAACACTAAGGTTACAAAAAAATACTACGCATGCTCTAATTCTACAAAAATAAGCCTTGTGAGCTACAGCAAAAGATAACAGTCTCTACAAAACTTTATTATTTGTAAAATAGTAACTTACTGTTGTTGAGTGCTAGAATAAAGAATGATATATAAAGGAATGGTTAAATTTAAATTCAAGCCATCTTTAGCATAAAGAATTTAGAAAGTGAATTAGTATATCATGTTCATAACAAATCTTATACCTCACATTAAAAAACATACATAAAGAGATCTGATTAGTCACTACACATCTAAGGACATTAATTAATAGCTCTATATCTGGAAAATGAATTAAAAGTTTGAAACTAGTATATCTTAAACAATCATCAGAGCAGCCAATATTGATTATGCTAAAAATAATGTGGCAAAATAGTTGAAACCTGTAACACAATTTTTTTCTAAAAACAGTTTGAATAAGCCAGGTCTGTACAATGATGAATCAGGTAAAATACTCTTGATCAAAAAATAAATAATATGGTTTTAAAATTTCTGCTACATTCAAGTATGTATTGGGTGGATGGAGGGTCAAAGCTAATTGTAGTAAAATGCAAATAATTAGAAAAACTAAAACCTGTACTGTACTTTACTTCTCATAATGTGATATCAAATCCTGAAGATGTAAGAAACAATTACATAAAGTTGTAAAATTTTGGGTCCTTAGTACATACTGGGTGATTTTATTACTACCCCATTTGATAGGTTCCAAAGCTACTAATTAACATCACAAGGAATGACGTCTTTAGAATTGCTCATTTTTATTAAGATTTGGGGCTGATAAAGGAATGCTCCTGGTGTATTTACTGTCTATTTAATAGTTTCCTTGAAAACTACCTACAATATTTACCATTTACAAATTCTGCTAACTACATGTATTTCTACCATAGCTATAATTCTACTGAATCTGTGAATTTTTATATTCTTGGTGTAAAATTTACACCAACTATATTCTTATTATTCAAAATAATTTCTCTGCGACTTTAGGATACAACAGTATTTTCAAGTTACTAAGCTTGCATTCAAAGCTATTTCAAAGTCATGTTTAAAATGATAAGATTATAATTATGGCTGTTCTAAATAGGATGCTAAATGCAGAACTACCTTGGAAGGTAAGAAAACCTTTTGAAAAATAAATTATGAATAAAAATATCTTTTGACTTACTATCAATATCAGTTTGTTGTCCTTCAAGATCAGCCAACATTCTTTTAACCTCATCAGCCTCAAGCAATCTACTACCATCGGTATCATACTTTGCAAAGAACATCTCAATTTCCATATCGGAGAAGTTACATCTGAAATATGAGTATATTACCAGGATTTAGAAATCAACAGCTAAAGAGTATGTAACAAAAAGTGAAAATGTACATTGGATAAAAAATTGCAAAGTATAAGGCACAAAGACCATGAACTTAAATAATAAAAATAGACAATGTAAATATGATATTTTAATTATAAAATAAATTTTTGAATATACTTACCCGGTGAATATATAGCTGCAACTCTGTTGCTCGACAGACAAACTCTACGGAAAAAACTCGCCAGCGATCGCTACACAGGTTGCGGGTGTGCCCAACAGCGCCATCTGTCGACCAGATACCCAGCTCTTATGTAAACAAAGACTCAATTTTCTCCTCGTCCCACTGCGTCTCTATTGGGGAGGAAGGGAGGGTCATTTAATTTATATATTCACCGGGTAAGTATATTCAAAAATTTATTTTATAATTAAAATATCATTTTTAAATATTTAACTTAGCCGGTGAATATATATAGCTGATTCACACCCAGGATGGTGGGTAGAGACCAGTAATATATGTTTACATTTTATGAGCTAAGAGTTTTTTATTTCATTTTAGAAGTTATCAAAATAACAAAAACAAAATAAATAGGTACCTGGTAAGGAAGTCGACTTGAACAATTACTATGCCTTTTAAGTACGTCTTCCTTACGGAGCCTCGCTATCCTCTTAGGATGCTGATCGACCCCTAGGAGCTGAAGTATCAAGGGTTGCAACCCATACAACAGGACCTCATCAAACCCCTAATCTAGGCACTCTCAAGAAATGACTTTGACCACCCGCCAAATCAACCAGGATGCGAAAGGCTTCTTAGCCTTCCGGACAACCCATAAAAAAACAACATTTCAAGAGACAGATTAAAAGGATATGGAATTAGGGAATTGTAGTGGTTGAGCCCTCACCCACTACTGCACTCGCTGCTACGAATGGTCCCAGTGTGTAGCAGTTCTCGTAAAGAGACTGGACATCTTTCAAGTAAAATGACGCGAACACTGACTTGCTTCTCCAATAGGTTGCGTCCATTATACTTTGCAGAGATATATTTTGCTTAAAGGCCACGGAAGTTGTTACAGCTCTAACTTCGTGCGTTTTCACCTTAAGCAAAGTTCGGTCTTCCTTACTCAGATGTGAATGAGCTTCTCGTATTAACAATCTGATAAAGTCTGACCAAGCATTCTTTGACATAGGCAAGGATGGTTTCTTAACTGAACACCATAAAGCTTCAGATTGGCCTCGTAAAGGTTTAGTACCCTTTAAATAGAACTTAAGAGCTCTAACAGGGCATAAGAATCTTTCTAGTTCATTGCCTACGATCTCCGATAAGCTGGGAATATTGAAAGATTTAGGCCAAGGCCGAGAAGGCAGCTCATTTTTGGCTAGAAAACCAAGTTGCAGCGAACAAGTGGCTTTTTCCGACGAAAATCCGATGTTCTTGCTGAAGGCATGAATCTCACTGACTATTTTAGCCGAGGCTAAGCATACCAGGAAAAGAGTCTTAAGAGTGAGATCTTTCAGGGAGGCTGATTGTAACGGCTCAAACCTGTCTGACATGAGGAATCTTAGTACCACGTCTAAATTCCATCCAGGGGTAGCCAAACGACGCTCCTTGGTGGTCTCAAAAGACTTAAGGAGGTCTTGCAGATCTTTATGTTTGGAAAGATCTAAGCCTCTATGCCGGAAGACCGATGCCAACATGCTTCTGTAGCCCTTGATAGTGGGAGCTAAAAGGGATCGTCCTTTTCTCAGGTATAAGAGAAAATCAGCTATTTGAGCTACAGGGGTACTGGTCGAGGAAACAGAAACTGACTTGCACCAGTCTCGGAAGACTTCCCACTTCGATTGGTAGACTCTAATGGAAGACGCTCTCCTTGCTCTAGCAATCGCACTGGCTTCCTCCTTCGAAAAGCCTCTAGCTCTCGAGAGTCTTTCGATAGTCTGAAGGCAGTCAGACGAAGAGCGTGGAGGCTTTGGAGTACCTTCTTTACGTGTGGCTGACGTAGAAGGTCTACCCTTAGAGGAAGACTTCTGGGAACGTCTACTAACCATCGAAGTATCTCGGTGAACCATTCTCTCGCGGGCCAGAGGGAAGCAACTAACGTCAACCTTGTCCCTTCGTGAGAGGCGAACTTCTGCAGTACCTTGTTGACAATCTTGAACGGTGGGAATGCGTAGAGATCCAGATGTGACCAATCTAGGAGGAAAGCATCTATATGTATTGCTGCTGGGTCCGGGACTGGAGAGCAATAGATTGGAAGCCTCTTAGTCAGCGAGGTTGCAAAGAGATCTATGGATGGTTTACCCCAAGTGGCCCAAAGTCTCTTGCACACATCCTTGTGGAGGGTCCATTCGGTTGGAATTACTAGCCCTTTCCGACTGAGACAATCTGCTATGACGTTCAAGTCGCCTTGGATGAACCTCGTTACTAGGGAGATGTCTTGACCTTTTGACCAGATGAGCAGGTCCCTTGCGATCTCGTACAACGTCAGTGAGTGGGTACCTCCTTGTTTGGAGATGTACGCCAAGGCCGTGGTGTTGTCCGAGTTTACTTCCACCACTTTGCCTCGAAGGAGAGACTTGAAGCTTTTCAAGGCCAGATGTACTGCCAACAGCTCCTTGCAGTTGATATGCATGCTCCTCTGACTCGAGTTCCACAGTCCTGAGCATTCCCGACCGTCTAGTGTTGCGCCCCAGCCCACGTCCGAAGCGTCCGAGAAGAGAACATGGTTGGGAGTCTGAACAGCCAGGGGAAGACCCTCTCTTAGGTTGATATTGTCCTTCCACCAAGTCAGACAAGACTTTACCTTTTCGGAAATCGGGATCGAGACCGCTTCTAGCGTCTTGTCCTTTTTCCAGTGAAAAGCTAGATGGTATTGAAGAGGACGGAGGTGTAGTCTTCCTAGTGACACAAATTGTTCCACGGATGACAGCGTCCCTACCAGACTCATCCACAGCCTGACTGAGCAGCGTTCCTTCTTCAGCATCTTCTGGATGGATAGCAGGGCTTGTTCTATTCTGGGGGCTGATCGTCTTGTTGTTCAGCAACGTCCTCATCAGAGGGTTCCTCATCCGAAAACTGATGAGGAAACGGCAACGGAGTGGGCAACGTCTGGCTCGCTGAGTCCGGTCGCACTGGTGCATGCGTGATGGACCCGGACGCAACATCATGGAACTGCTGCACAGTCTGTGAACTGTCAACAACCATGGGTGCGCGAGGAAGCACAGCGTCCACCCGAGACTGTCTAGACCGTCTGGGTTGTGCAGTCAACACCATACCGGGTTGCTGAGGTTGACGCACTGCGTCAAAACAAGTCACCTCTGCTGGTTGTTGAACGTCCTGAACGTCAACAACCACCTCCGAGCGTCGCTTAACGTCAACGTGCGGCTGGCAACCCACACTGGGTCGCATCGGTGGAGGAACCACCTCAACTTGCAGACGCGAGGTTACCTCAGCGTCAACAGGACGCACCACCGACCGGTTGGAAGGTTGTTGGCCAGAAGGTTCGGCAGCAACCTTCTCCGCATTAAAGTCCTCTATCAAGGACGCAAGCTTGGACTGCATGTCTTGCAGCAAAGCCCATTTAGGGTCTACGGGAGCAGGTGCGGCAACAGACGGGGTTAGCGACTGAGGCGGTACCGCTTTCCATCCCTGAAAGCCTTGTTTATGCATGACATAATTGTACAGCAAAACTTCAAAGGCTCGAAAACAGCTGTGAAGTTGACCTGTAAAAAACTTGGAGCGTCTCCTGGCCAGGCACCAGGGAGAGTCTACGAGATTTGAGAAGTCTATCTGGGCAGAGGCATGAACTCCCAAGCCGAGAACTTCTCTCGTGTCATATCAGACTATCGCTCTATAAGCCAGTTTAAAAGAAGGGAAAGCAAAGGCTGTATCCCCCAAACTCCCCCTGGTGATAAACCAGTCGCCTAGCCAACGTAAAGCTCTCTAGGAGAGCGAGATAGCACTAGCTTAAAAACAATCTCTTCGAAGTAGCTAGGCCTAGTGTAAGCTCTGACGTTTAGGCGAACGAGGAGCAGCAGTTACAAAAAGATCCGGACAAAGATCCTTAAAAAAAATCATCATGATTTAATTAAAGTCCATAGAGGGCTAAGCAGCTTTAGGCTCCTCTCCATCTGACAGAGTCCTCAAGGGAATATCAGTAGGAGGGGTAACAGCAACTTCCTCATCTACAGGAACCTTGTCCGATAAAAGCTGAGTCTCAAGCAAGGGAGAGACCTACTGTGGTGGCAATGCTTTACAAGCAGAGTCCACGCTCACTGGTGCATTAGTAGCGGACCAGGACGCAACGTCATGTAACTGCTTGACAGTCTGTGAACTGTCAACAACTGAACTGTCAACCACAACAGGTGCGTGAGGACGCACAGCGTCTACTCGAGACTGCTTTGACTGCCTAGACTGAGCAGTCAAAACAACTCTAGAATGCGGAGGTTGACGCATAGCGTCAAAACAAGTCAACTCCGATTGTTAGCGAACGTCCTGAACGTCAACAGGAGCATCAGCAAGTGGCCTAACGTCCAAAGGCGGCTGAAAATCCACACGAGACCGCATCGAGTGTGGTTCTAAACAACCTGACTGACGTGACTTAGCTACGCCAACGTCAACAGGAAGCACAAAGGAACGTTAGGTTGGCTGAAAGCCAGGATATCGATAAGATAAACGGCTAGACTCAACGGACTAATCGGCAGAATAGTCTTCCATAAGGGAGGCAAGCATATTCTGCATGTCTTGCCGTACAACCCATTAAGGAACAACGGAAATGGTTGTGGTAAGAGACGAGGTTAACGTCTGTGACCGCAACACTTTGCCAACAAAAAAGACTCTCGGAGTCTGTGTTACGCTTTTGTTAGGCGGCGAGCAGTTTTCCGATGACTGCATAGGGTCAGAGCTGTCCTAATGGCTGTAACCAGGACGCTGGACCTGTCCTGAAAGGACTGACTTTCGCTTAAGGGCTTCGAAACCTTGTTACAGGTTTCTTATGCGAAAAGCCTTCGGATGACGAGGAGAAAAAACGTCTCTCGCCTTATGGTAGGGGAGATCTTGGTAAGATACACCCGATACCATAGAGGGAAACGTCTGTTCGTTGATCAAGGCCTCTCGAACCCATAAGTCGTTCGACATTACTTCTCCCCTGCTAGGGAGCTTGCAAGAGGTCCCGGACTAGGTGAACGACAGGCACGAACAGACGAACCCTCGGACGCAACACTGTAACACTTTGCGCAATATCACTTATCACTTCGATTTTCTGTTTTGCACTTATTTCACTGAAATCGAAACTCTTACTGATTTCTACCTGAAGCACGCAATTCTACCCTTATCAAAAGGTAGTAATTGCGAAATCAGTCGTATAATGCAAGCTCATTAATACCAGCAAAAAACAGAAAACATATTTTAAGATAAAAATTTCAGTGGCTGGGGAAGAAACTAAACACTAGTTCCTTCAAAACTACGTTTTCAATCTCTAACCGCACATAGCCTGGGGACGAGAATAAAAACTAAAAAACGTTTTATCCTTTCTCCCCGTACCGAGACTAGGGACGAGAGCAACTCGAGAACAACATTACCCGCTTGAACGGAATGTTTTCTCTCCTCTCTCTCCCTCCGTCTCTAACTCTCTCTCTCTTTATCTCTTGATTTCGCACCTAAGAGAAGAGCCCAATTACATTTCGTCAAAAAAAAAACATGTTATTTGACCAAAGGAAAAAACTGAAAGGTTTTTCAAATAAAAAGTTCCTTTAAAATAGAATTTAAAACATTTGAGCTTAGAAAGAATGAACAAAACGTCAGAATCGATTTACTCT
>NC_090739.1:77062787-77122787 GCF_036898095.1 Palaemon carinicauda
TACCTTCGTCTTGGCCTACTAATACCGCTGGCCTCTTTAATAAGAAACTATCCATTGAAGCTTGTTTCTGCCTACTTTTCAACACATTTCTAAAATGCGTTAGGCAAACGTAATATAATACACCACGTAACGTTATATACAGTCTATGTATAGTAAACACTAATACAGTACAGTGCACAGTAACGAATGTTTATTAACGATAACACGTGGCGTACGAATGTACTGTATATTAACACTAAGTCAAACAAGCGAAAGCACACAATGTCTGTTAACGATACCGCGGTCGGAACGAAAAGAGAGAGAGAGAGATGAACGCCCGTGCGTAGGCAAGCTGGGATAGTTGCCGACCAATAGGAAAGCAGGATCTTATGGCGTCAGCTAGCGTCTGAGTAGGGAGATAACCAATGGGTGAGCGGGAGGCTGTAAGTGAGTCTACCCAAGTTCAAAGTCAGGCGGCGCGCGCTTTTTAAAATTACTCTCGGCGAAGAGTTGGGATCTCGTAAGGTTTTCGTATCCTGAAATTTTATCCGTATCCTGGGGCATAAAAATCTTCGAATCACTTTTCGCATCCTGAATTTTTCGTAAGCAGAAACTTTCGTATCCAGAGGTATCACTGTATATATATATATATATATATATATATATATATATATATATATATATATATATATATATATATATATATATATATATATATATATATATATATATATATATATATATATATATATATATATATATTTTTGGGCTCAAGCCATGGCGTCCTGATGGAAGGTTCCTTTTTGGTAGCTTCCTTGGGTATAAGACTACTAAGATATTCCCAGAGAATTTAACCACAGGTTATCACAGAATTCTAACTTCTGGAGCGAGTATCTCAAAGGTTTCCCTTTAAGACATCGCATATCAACAGGGGACGCATGTCTGAACGCGCCACATAGCTATCTTCACCCCGAACAGAGTTAATGCTTCGGTGTGTAAGGGTTGAGAATAGCTGGGAGCCGCTCCACAGCCAATCTCACTCGTGGCTACTACTGATACTCGAGACGTAAACAAACGGGCGCCATTGCTCAAATGACGTCACGCCCGTCTTCATCCTTTGTTTAGTAGCTGCCCTACTTAGACGGATTTTCCCTGTGTTACCTTTATCGTTTTGCATCTTCGTTATGTCGTTACCTTCAGCCTCGCCTTCTTCTGGAAAGTTGAGTACAAGGTTCCAGTATTGTTTAGTTAAGCTCTGACCGTAAAGTAAATATTACTTTCCGAGATAATTGCTGTTTTGTGGCAGAGCTGTGCCTCTACCGGACCCGCCATTTTATGGCGTCGTTGTTGTTATGCATGCCTTATTTAGTTAGCCACAACAACGCTTCCGGCCTTATTTACTAATCGAATACATTAGTTTATTTAGTCTTCATAGCTAGGAGCTTTTATATCGTGTTTCGACGCTTTTTATCGGTCATCGATTGACCTCATACCAGTCGGCTACTATAGCCCCCAGGCCAGAGAGCCTACATACAAGTGTTCATGCATGATTTATTAGTGATCCTAGGCTAAGTTATGAAGATAGTGGCATTATTTTACAATACTTTTGACAGTGATGCAAATGTTTTTCGCCTTCAGGGACCATATAGGGGATAGGCTAGTCAGTGACTCTTTCTAACCTAACCTACTTGTAGGACCCCTATATGCTTCCTTCATCCCCTGCCTTGGCATTCCCTCTAATTAGCCTTGATTCCTTTTCTGAGTAAAGGGATCAAATGTCTAATAGAGTATATATCGCCTCTCTGTCCTCCCTAAGGGAATGAACCTCCCTTAGGGTTGCGTCCGAGAGTGAGGTTAGGCTAGCCCTACCTCTATGGCTAGGATTGTCTATGACTTTCCTGCGATAGCGATATGTCTTCTTCCTTTCCTAGTTCAGGACTTTTAGCCCTGCTCTAGGTTGGGTTAGGAAGGTTTCTCTGTTCCATGCTGAAACTGTACTCATGCACCGTTTTAGCCGATCTGCCTTATCTTAGGTTAGGGAGTGTCCTCCCTTTCCCTAGTGGCCGCTCTGGTACAGAAACCCTTCCTTGGAAGACTTCTCTCTTCTCCCTTCCCCACCTATCTCTTGTATAGCCTAGCCTATACTTAGGTTAGTCTATACCCATCTGTCCCCTGTCCTACAACTCCTCCTTAGGGTGGAGTAGTAGGGCTACCCGAGCTTCCATGTGCAGTCCGCTCTGGTACATATACCTTCATAGTGTCCTATGGGGTTAGTTGCTAGAATGGTTCTGCATATGGGAGTCTCCCCCCCCTTTGGGTGTCCCCTAGCCCTCCCTTGGGCTACCTTGCTCCCGGTCCTCAGTGACCCCTGCTCCTGGATGTTAGAGCCTGCCTCTATCATGGGTACACCCTCTCAGGGGAGGGGGGGATGTCCGGAGTCCATGACGGAACTTCCTGCATTCCTTCCCTCCCCCCGTGTACCGGGGGACTGCCGACTGCCGCCGGCTACTACCGGTGGCTCTCCCCCTCCTAGCTTGTCGTCCGCTCGCCGGTCGGCCGCCGGAGTGCCGGCATCTACTGCCGGCAATCCGGTTCCGCTTTAACCATCCTTATCCCAGTCACCAATCCGGCATCCTCCGACTGCCGGAGCCGCCGCTCCCCTGCCGGCGTGCCGCCGTTGTACCGGCGGCCGCCAACCTGGTATATGACGGACTTTAAACATTGTCTGTCCTAATGCCAGAAACTCTGCTGGAGCGAACTCCGGCATGCCGGCGGCTTGCCGGAAACCCCCGGAGGCGTCAAGAATACTTGCACCCCCTTCTTCTAGCTATCATATGACAATGATAGCCCTATACCGCAAACAGATAGGCTGTTTCTACTATTAAGATCAGTACCTTGGTACTGTTCTGTTAGTGATCATGCTGTCTCTTTGCATTCTTCTAAATTCCAGCATGCTGCGTGCATCTTAGCACGGCTGGTTGCCGGAAGCAGTTACCTTAAAAGGAGGCCTTCTAGCCCCTAGCTTGGGACCGAATGATCTCGGTCCCAATCTTACCCTTGGGTTTTTTCCACGGAATTCCATTATCCTATGGAACTCTAAGGAACTCTATCCGGTGCCTTCGGTCGCTCGGATTATCCAAGGACCAAGCTTACGGTAACCAGCCGGGCGAGATGCATGGAGTATGTTCTCCTTTACTATTTCAATCTCTATGCATCACACCCTTCTTTAAGTTAAAATTAATAATTAATATTAACTTAGTTTAAGAGCCATTCTTATGACTCCCCCATACTCATTTTCTCTTTCTTCCACAGGAGGAGCAGATGAAGTGTGATTTCGCCTTCTGCGCTGTGAAACGCCCGCAGTTTTACGGGCATACGGCTTGCAGGACTCACGCCCCTTGTGCAGACAAGAAAGGGGATCTGAAGTTTTGGAATCCACTGAACTGTACGGTCTGTCAGGCTCACCTAGTTGAAGCCTTCCATAACCCTCCCTCAGCGGAGGTCAGAGACATTTCTCGTGAAAAGCTACGCAAGTGGGTGCGTGGCTTCCAGAAAAATGCCACCGGACCTTACCTGGCCACCGAAGAATTGAGGTCACTTTTGTTCCCTAAGGCCTCCCCTGATTCAGTGATACCCAAAGACGTGATCCCCACTGTCCAAATTACAGTGGAACCTGATGTAGTCATGGCTCAGTCCATGCACGAGTGCCGTTTGGATTCCGAAGATGACGAACAGATTTCGGATGTCTCGGAAGACACGGAGAAAACGCTTATGGCTCAAGGAGCCGAAGATGAAGAAGACAAGGTGGAATACGTTGAGTCGGAGCAAGAGGTTGCTCCTCCTTCCATCCCCGCTCCTACTCCTACACCGTCGGAAATGTCTATTCCGTCTATCTCCTCGACCCCGGATCCTTCTTCCTCTACTCAAGAAATGATCCGACTGATTAGAGCCGTCATGGACGACAGGCTGAAGGAGAACCAGGAGTTCATCAGGTCCATGATGGGATCCAGAGAACCGAAAAGGATTTCGGTTAAGGATCTCCCCGCTTGCTCACATGCCAACCCGTGGAGGTATGCTGAGCATATGGTTATTGCGACCGGCAGGATCTTCGTCAGTGATAAGATCGGCACGGTCCCTTTGGAAGACGTGGAGTTCTTCCCAAACTTTGAGGCCTACCCGGACTGTTACGTCCGTCTTCGTTCCGAACCTGCCTCGAAGGAAGAGACCGAACCTAAGGAAGAGATAGTGTTCGATCTCGCAAAGGCCCAGGCTATGCTAGCCGCCGCATTCAAGAGTAGAGGCTTTACCTGCTCTAAGCTTCCGGCCCTGAGCAAGAAGCACCCTACTTATGTCGCACCTGAAAGTGCGGTTCTTCCATTCTTGGAAAAGGCCTTAGCTGCATGCCTTAAAGCTGCGGATGAAGGGAAAGCCTGCCCTGCATTGGAGGAGTGCAGACCCTTCTCCATAGTGACCCCCCCTGACGCTCGACACTGGAAAGATGTTCAACATACTTTCGTCGTGGGAAGGCTCGATCCTGACGTCGCCGGACGTCAGTTTAATGAAGACCTCCCTAAGCTCAACGATCACCTCCTTCGTCGGGAACAAGATACGAAGGAGAGGCTTGCAGCATCCCTATCTCATCAAGTCCAACTCGAAGTTATGGCCTGTGACACCAGAGTACCAGACCACTACATGGTACTCTCCAAATCCCACTTGATGACCGTAATGAAGGACTTGTACCACTTCATAAAGGCTCGAAGAGCCTGTCGTGAATTCGTGTTTGCAGGTGCCACCGTGAAACACGAACCCCGGAGGCTGATTTCCTCCAACATCTGGGGAAAACACCTCTTTCCTTCTGACCTTGTGAAGGAAATCACTGACACAGCCGCCACGGAGAATAGGAACCTTCTCCACAAGTGGGGCATGTCCAGGAAAAGGAAACCCTCTCAGGACGACGGACCTCAACCTAAGAGGAAATCCCAAAAGCAAAAACCCCAGCAACGTCAACAAAGACGTCAGTTTCCGGGACCCGCTACCTCCCAAGTGGTTGCCCAACCACAACAGACCTTTCAATTGGTCCCCCAACCGGTGTTGTCACAGTCACCGGTCTTCACCCCTGCCTTCGAGCAACAGTCAACTACCTTTCGTGCCAAAGGTAGAGGCTCATACAGGGGTGCAAGCAAAGACGCCTCTCGCCGTCCCTCCAGAGGCAGAGGAGGAAAGGGAGCTAGCGGCCGAGGCAGCAAGCCCTCGGGACACCAGAAGCAATGAAGTGCTTCCGGTGGGAGGAAGACTCCGCCAATTCCAGGATCGTTGGACCTTCGATCCCTGGGCGCACAGCATCGTCAAGAAGGGTCTAGGCTGGAGTTGGACTCAACCACCCCCAATCTTCCAGCAATTCTTCCAACAATCAACCCCCCTTCTGGAAGAATATGTTCTAGATCTCTTGAACAAGAAGGTGATAAGGAAGGTAAAGTCCACCAGGTTCCAAGGGAGACTGTTTTGTGTCCCCAAGAAGGACTCAGACAAACTCAGAGTCATTCTGGACTTATCCCCCCTCAGCAAGTTCATAGCGAACGACAAGTTCAAGATGCTGACGCTTCAACAAATAAGGACCCTTCTGCCTCGAGGTTCCTACACGGTCTCCATAGACCTGGCGGATGCCTACTGGCATGTTCCAATGAACCATCACGCTTCCTCCTACCTAGGATTTCAACTCCAAAGGAAAAGCTACGCCTTCCGGGCCATGCCCTTCGGCCTCAACGTGGCCCCTCGGATCTTCACAAAACTGGCGGATGCCATAGTACAACAACTCCGCCTACGAAACGTCCAGGTGATGGCCTACCTCGACGACTGGCTAGTCTGGGCTCCATCGCCCGAAGATTGTGCAAAATCTTGCAACGAAGTCACCCAGTACCTAGAACACCTGGGATTCAAGATCAACGAGAAAAAATCTCGCCTCTCTCCAGCTCAGAAGTTCCAGTGGTTGGGAATCCACTGGAACCTTCAGTCACACCGCCTTTCCATCCCCCAGAAGAAAAGGAAGGAAATAGCAGGGTCTGTCAAGCGACTACTGAAATCCAAACGCGTTTCAAGACGCCAGCAGGAACGAGTTCTAGGCTCTCTACAGTTCGCCTCAGTGACAAACCCAGTGCTTCGCGCACAGCTAAAGGATGCCGCGGGAGTCTGGAGACGTTCGGCATCCATCGCTCGAAGAGACCTCAAGAGACGGCTTCCAAACAGACTGCGACTTCTCCTAAAGCCGTGGTCAGAAGAAAAGGCCCTGAAAAGGTCCATTCCTCTCCAACACCCTCCTCCATCACTCAACATCCACACGGATGCTTCACTGGAGGGTTGGGGAGGTCACTCCCACCAAAAACAGGCTCAAGGCACCTGGTCTCCCCTGTTCAAGACGTTCCACATAAACATCTTGGAGGCCATGGCGGTCCTTCTAACACTGAAGAAGTTATCCCCGCCGCCCTCGATCCACATCCGTCTAACCCTAGACAACTCGGTGGTAGTTCGTTGTCTCAATCGCCAAGGCTCAAGATCGCCCCAGATAAATCAGGTGCTTCTCCCAATCTTCCGTCTGGCAGAGAAGAAGAAGTGGCACCTGTCTGCAGTTCACCTACAAGGATTCCGCAACGTGACAGCGGATGCTCTATCTCGGACAAACCCGATAGAGTCGGAATGGTCTCTAGACGCAAGATCGTTCTCCTTCATCTCTCACCAAGTCCCAGAACTTCAGATAAATCTCTTTGCAACGAGCGACAACAATCAACTTCCTCGGTATGTGGCCCCGTACGAGGACCCCAAAGCAGAAGCAGTGGATGCCATGTCACTGGACTGGAACAGATGGTCCAAGATCTACCTGTTCCCCCCCACCAACCTTCTGTTGAAAGTCCTCTCCAAACTGAGAACCTTCAAAGGGACAGCGGCCCTAGTGGCTCCCAAGTGGCCTCGGAGCAACTGGTACCCCCTGGTCCTGGAGCTGCAGCCCAAGCTGATCCCTCTCCCGGGCCCAGTTCTCTCTCAACAAGTACAGAAGTCGACTGTCTTCGCTTCATCATCGAAAATCAAGGACCTTCATCTCATGATTTTCTCTCCCTAGCCGCAAAGAAGAGGTTTGGGATCTCGAAGAAAAGTCTGGACTTCCTAGAGGAATACAAGACCGAATCCACAAGACGGCAATATGAATCATCCTGGAGGAAATGGGTCTCCTTTGTCAAGACAAAAAATCCTAAAGAAATCACGATTGATTTCTGCATGTCCTTCTTTATTCACCTTCATGGACAGGGATTAGCAGCCAATACGATATCAACCTGCAAATCGGCCTTGACTAGACCAATTCTATATGCTTTCCAAATTGATCTGTCCAGCGACATCTTCAACAAACTACCGAAAGCATGTGCTCGCCTACGCCCAGCACCCCCACCGAAACCGATCTCCTGGTCACTAGACAAGGTACTCCATTTCGCCTCCAACTTGGACAATGATTCATGCCCTCTCAAGGATCTGACTCAGAAAGTTATATTTCTATTTGCTCTCGCTTCAGGAGCTCGAGTCAGCGAAATAGTGGCATTATCAAGAGAAGAAGGACACATCCTGTTTACCGATACAGGAGAAGTTACCCTCTCCCCTGATCCGACGTTTCTTGCCAAAAATGAATTACCCACCAAAAGATGGGGCCCTTGGAGAATATGCCCCCTGAAGGAGGATGCCTCTCTATGTCCAGTAGAGAGCCTCAAGGTCTATCTTCGCAGAACTTCAAACTTTGGTGGAGGCCAACTCTTCAAAGGAGAAACATCGGGCAGCGACCTGTCACTGAAACAATTAAGAGCGAAAATCACCTACTTCATTCGCAGAGCGGATCCGAACAGTACACCCGCTGGTCATGATCCTAGAAAAGTGGCATCATCTCTGAATTTCTTTCAGAGCATGGACTTTGAAAGCCTTAAAAACTTCACGGGCTGGAAGTCCTCGCGAGTTTTCTTTAAACATTATGCGAAACAAGTGCACGAAGTCAAACATTTTGTGGTAGCCGCAGGTAGTGTTATGAAACCTGCACCTAACTCTGCGTAGAACAGTGAGTTACTTGGGACTCTAACTCTTCGGGTGCCTATGTTGACCCTCGAGCGATGCATAGTGATGTCGAAAAACACTTAGTGCTTTTATAACTGTTCTTATCCCAGGTGAAATGTCATAGTGTCACACAAGTGCCGCATGCCCTGAGCATGATGTGTTTTTAATCAAAGACTTGCATTCCTCGAGAACGAGTACCTACTAATAATCTTGAAATTCCTTTTCAGATTCAAGAGCAAGCCTTTATTTCTATGTACATTATAATTACTGTAAATGAACTTTACTTATTGCTGTAAATTATTTAATTTCTGCATTTGTGAAATAAAATTTCTATTTTATTACCTGTGCGTCTCAATCAGCTCCTACTTACTATGAAATACATACCTGTCATAGTTTTATTTATCCCCCTTTTCCTTATGGTTATGAAGAAATTAAGATGCTTAATCTTAATTTATATTCACTCTGATTATGTAAGGTTCCAACACGAATACTTACTTTTGATACCTGGGAGATGAACTCAATACACAGTGCCCAACCACCGCTGGTCTAATTTCAGAATGTTCCTATACAAATACCAAACATTCAGCTTCATCTCCAAGTTCTTCAAGTTCTTCTATCAGGATGAATAGCCCTTCAATACCACTTTGACGTCGGCATAGCCCATGGGAACTTCACTGCCAAGGGGGGCAGGATGCTTCTTCCCTATGGTTCTTTATCAAAGATTACTATGCTGTTTTGTCAATGCCTTGGCACTTACTACTAGGGGAAAATCTACCACGATACATTGATTCTCTGGTACTCTTCCATCAGGACGCCATGGCTTGAGCCCAAAAAATGGATTTTGAGCGAAGCGAAAAATCTATTTTTGGGTGAGATAGCCATGGCGTCCTGATGGACCCTCCCTGCTACTTCGTCCAGTTTTTGATCCCACCCTGTTCTACTGTATCATGGTGATGGGCAGCAACTGGCTTCAGGATGAAGACGGGCGTGACGTCATTTGAGCAATGGCGCCCGTTTGTTTAAGTCTCGAGTATCAGTAGTAGCCACGAGTGAGATTGGCTGTGGAGCGGCTCCCAGCTATTCTCAACCCTTACACACCGAAGCATTAACTCTGTTCGGGGTGAAGATAGCTATGTGGCGCGTTCAGACATGCGTCCCCTGTTGATATACGATGTCTTAAAGGGAAACCTTTGAGATACTCGCTCCAGAAGTTAGAATTCTGTGATAACCTGTGGTTAAATTCTCTGGGAATATCTTAGTAGTCTTATACCCAAGGAAGCTACCAAAAAGGAACCTTCCATCAGGACGCCATGGCTATCTCACCCAAAAATAGATTTTTCGCTTCGCTCAAAATCCGTTATATATATATATATATATATATATATATATATATATATATATATATATATATATATATATATATATATATATATATATATATATATATATATATATATATATATATATATATATATATATTTATATATATTACTTATATATATTATATATATATATATATAACTTATATATATATATATATATATATATATATATATATATATATATATATATATATATATATATATATATATATATATATATATATATATATATATATATATATATATATATATATATAAACCAACATTTCCTGTGTTGAAGAAACACACAAACATAATTTCTGGGTTTAACCTTTGAAAGAAAATTGACTTGGGTCTCGCATCTTAAAAAGCTATTAGTTAATTGTTTAGAGATTTTAAAAATTCTTAAAAATTTGACCCATACATCCAGGGGAGCAGATTGCCAGACTCCTATAACTTTATAAAACCGTTATTTTATCAAAACTTTTATATGGATGCGAAATATATATTTCAGCCTCCCCTATCCATTTGAACATTTTAGATTCTATTCACCATGCTGGCACCAGATTAGCTACTGGTGCTTTTAGGTCATCCCCATCAATAGTCTGTTAATTGATACAGGCAAGTGATCTCTGGACTTCTACTGCCAGTCCACCATGACTAGATATTGGTATAGGTTACAGAGGCTTTCAAATTTACTGTCCTTTGAAACTGCAAATAAAGATAATTTCTTTTCCTACTATGAGGATCCCTGTAAATCACCAAAACCTTATGAATTCAGGATGAAACATCTGCTAAATAGCCCGAATCTATCCAGGAATGGATTACTACCTTCTATATTATCAGTTACCCCTCCCTGGAAACTTCCAGAGATTGCCTTTTGCAAGCGTTTAACTGGCTCTAAAGGCAACATGGTAAATGAAGAAATCCGATCTACCTTTTGAATCATTCACAAAAGCATAGGGATGCTGGATACATTTTTACGGATGGCTGTAAAATCTAGTGCTGGAGTTGGATTTGGAGTGCAAAATACTTCTACAAATTTTAAATGTTTTCTCTCTTTACTATCATCTATCTTCACAGCAGAGCTATATGGCATTCTGATGGCTACTGACAACATAGAAATAATGAATGTGGGTAATTTTACTATTTTCCGTGATGAAAAAGTCTCGCAGGCATTGACTGTTTTTAATACTACCAACCCTTTACATTTAAAAGTTTTAGAGTGGCTGTATATTTGTAGCATTGTAGGCAAGTCTAGTTTTGCTGGGTTCAAGCTCATATGGGTGTGCCAGAAAATGAAAAGGCAGATAAACTAGCAAAAGAGGCTGCAGACAAAATAATTACTTCCTGGAAGATCTACTGCTGTGTAATAACTTTGCATTATAACAAGATCTTTTGGTGATATTTGGCACCATTATTGGAATTCTGTGGATCAAAATAAGATGGAGATCACTAGTGCTATACATTCATGGATATAAGATATGCCTAGAAAGTGGGAAACTGCCTTCTGTCACCTAAGAATTGGGTACACTCGTTTAACACATGGGTTCTTGATAACTAGTAGGTGCCAACCGTTCTGTGATGACCATTGATGTTATATCTGATAACTATCAATCATTTGATGAACTCTCTGACCGATAACGTAAATCCCTAAATGTGGTCCACTCTCTTTGGGAAGCATCTGGGAAAAGATGTCTGGAAACCTTACTTCCAATGACATACCCTGAGCTAAACAGCAAGTATTGTCCCTCCATTTCACTAGTAATGATTGGTTCTGCATCACTGGAAAATATGTCGTGCTAGATCACATGTCTTCTTCCAATAACATTGGAGACGAAATTATATTGCCCTCATCTTCAAGTGACATACAGACCCTAAATTCTCAAGAGATGTCATGGTCCCCAAGACTTCATCCACATCCAAACCAACAATGCATTTTTTTTTTTTTTACTTGAACTTCTACAACAGCAGAAGGAAGGACTGCATCCTCTTTTTCAATGGGAAAGGCCAAAAGGGAACAGGTGCTATTATAATCCCCAAATATAGAATCCTTTGAGAGGGAACCAGAAGAAAATTCTTCATATTGACCAGGACTCTTCGCCTTTTCAGTAACCTGAGTAACCAAAGTTGCTGAACCTGAATCTTTTCCAATGACTCATTTAAAAGTATCCAATCACCCAGGTATAACAGTATTCATATGCAGGAACCTTAACCATTTGAAGATGGGAGTTATCCTGGTGAATACTTGAGGAGCTGTACTGAGACTGAAATATAAAAAAATAATTTGCATTCTTTCATAACTAAACAAAACCAAATCCTTTAATAATACTGAAAGGAAAGATGGGAAATTTCTTAAATTTTATGGGTAAATGTTGATAAACCAAGCTTCTTGAGAAGTAGCACTATGAACTCCAGGCGAGTATAGAAATAAAAAACGTAATTTTAATTTTTTTTTCATTAAAGAACTATCCAACCAGAATTATATTTACAATAAAATTAGAAATCCAGCTAAAATGATATTTTTTCTGTAAAATATATTTACTGATTGAAAAGCTATTTAATCAGATTCTTTAAATTTTCAAATGGATTGTTTTAATTTACTTTTGTTCTATTAAATGAGCTTACTTTTTCAGGTTGTGTCGAACTTCATCGAATGTCAAAAGCCCATCCGCATTAGAGTCAGAGAGCTTTAGGGCATTTTGGATGTCAATCAGTTTATCTCTTCTTCCCAGTTTACCCATCATGTTGTTATAGCCTCGCTTGAAGTAATCTCCAATTTCAAACTCATTTCGCTGATTAGCAATCTCTGCCTTGACTTCTGAATAGGTATCATTGATGATGGCCAAGAACATGTTCTACAGAGAAAATAAAATGATAAATTAACCTTTTATAAAACATTGAATTACAGTAATAAAATTTTCAGATTACATTGTACTATCAAATCTTTATAAAGCCAAGATATATACTGTAGCTGTATTTACTCACCAGCAGAACAAAGAAGACGAAGAACACATATGACAGGAAGAAGAGTGGCCCAAGAACCCTGTTGGCATTCTCTATCTCATGGAAATTGAAATCTCCAAGAATTGTTCTAAGCAGCGTAAAGACTGCGTTTATGAAACTGCTAAAGTCTTCAACCTAGAATGAACACACCTTATTTCATTTAAGGTTAAGAAATGCAATATAATACAACATGAAGTCCTACTATAATTGTGTAACCAAACTCTTCCTGCTCTCAAGGTACCTTACAACATTATATTCACTAATAACTCAAAGTAAATCAGCATGAAACTTAAAAGCACTTATACTTTATCACAATATATAGCGGTTATCAGAAAATTTTAACTCATAATCGCCATCATAAATGGTTTTGAAACAAATGTTCTCTTAACCCTTTTATGAAATAACATTTTAATGCATAAAATACCAGTTGATATTCTTTAAAGAAGGCAAGTCTGAGCTACTTTTTTTCTTTAACAAATAATTCCAAATACTGTACCTAAAAATGGTTGTCAAAATCTTGAGTAAAAAATAATAAAACTCTAATTTTATGATCTACAGTAGTAGTTTTACATTTTTCTGTAAATATATGATAAATAGGCTTCTATTAGTAAATTTAAACACCACATTTTCATGAAGGTTAGTTGAAATAAATATATGATAAATAGGCTTCTGGTAATAAACGTAAACACCACATTTTCAAGAAGGTTAGTCGACATATAAATTTCATGAACATAACAACAACTAAATTAATCTCTTCCAGGTTCCTATAAGGAATGCAAAATGAAATTTGGGCCATATGGCTCAGTTTTTTGGCCAGGAAGCCCTTCAACACATATTCTCATAAACCAAGTATTATAAGGAAAATTTAATCAAATGACAGAATTACCAATGCTTTACTTTAGTACTATTGACATAAAAGTAAAGAGCTTTAATGACTTTGCATGATATTTTGCCAGCATGCTATACTACAAACCATTTATTTATAAGTCTTGAATTTAGGCACTGATCTAGTTAAAATGTTATTATTTTAAGTAAAATGTATATTACAATAAGATGAAGAACTCGGAAACTTTCCTATCCTTCCTCCTGGAAGTAATACATACTGAACTTCATCCTTGAGTCTAAGAGTTTCCCTATGGTTGATCCCACAGTTCCCAAGGTTTAATCTGACTGTTTGGACATGACCAAAGTCTGCTGAGCACAATAGTTTACCTGCATCTCATATCTAATTTAGAATAACCCTCTTCATTGCTTGTCTTTCCAAACCAAGAATATGAACAATAAAACATAAGAGAAAAATCAAAAGAAAAGGTTAATAGTAATCAAGGAGGAGATAAATTAATAGCTCCTCCCTTCTTCGACACTGAAATAAGCATCCTAGGAGAAAAGAAAGCTGTGCAGGATCGGGAACTGAGATATATTCCAACAAGAGTTTATGGAAGAACCAAGGAACTATAGGCATATCAGCCTCATACCAGTTCCAGGGGATATTGTACAATCTATGTGAGGAAACAACACATTAAGGCATTCAAGATGAAACTGACTATACCTAGATTGTCAACATGGTTTTTGTAATGGAGGATCAGGTTTTAGCAACCCTTTAGACTTCTTTCATAACATGCTTAATGCTGAATATGTTATCTTTATAATAAAATAAATTTTTGAATATACTTACCCGGTGATTATATAAGCTGCAACTCTGTTGCTCGACAGAAAACTCTACGTAAAAAATCCGCCAGCGATCGCTATGCAGGTAGGGGGTGTACTTCAACAGCGCCATCTGTCGTGCAGGTACTCAGTACTCAATGTAAACACAGAGCTCAATTTTCTCCTCGGTCCACTGGGTCTCTATTGGGGAGGAAGGGAGGGTCCTTTAATATATAATCACCGGGTAAGTATATTCAAAAATTTATTTTATTATAAAAATAACATTTTTCAATATTAAACTTAGCCGGTGATTATATAAGCTGAATCACACCCAGGGGGGTGGGTAGAGACCAGCAATAATTGTTTACATTATTATGAGCTAAGGATTTTTTATTTCATTTTAGCAGTTATTCAAAATAACAAACATAAAATAAATAAGTACCTGGTAAGGAAGTCGACTTAAACAATTACTCTGCCTTTTTAAGTACGTCTTCCTTACGGAGCCTCGCGATCCTCTTAGGATGCTGAGCGACCCCTAGGAGCTGAAGTATCAAGGGTTGCAACCCATACAACAGGACCTCATCAAAACCTCTAATCTAGGCGTTTCTCAAGAAATGACTTTGACCACCCGCCAAATCAAGTAGGATGCGAAAGGCTTCTTAGCCTTCCGGACAACCCAAAAACAATAATAAAACATTTCAAGAGAAAGATTAAAAAGGTTATGGAATTAGGGAATTGTAGTGGTTGAGCCCTCACCCACTACTGCACTCGTTGCTACGAATGGTCCCAGAGTGTAGCAGTTCTCGTAAAGAGACTGGACATTCTTAAGATAAAAAAGACGCGAACACTGACTTGCTTTTCCAATAGGTTGCGTCGATTATACTTTGCAGAGATCTATTTTGTTTAAAGGCCACGGAAGTTGCGACAGCTCTAACTTCGTGTGTCCTTACCTTCAGCAAAGCTTGGTCTTCCTCATTCAGATGGGAATGAGCTTCTCGTATTAACAGTCTGATAAAATAGGATAAAGCATTCTTTGACATAGGCAAAGATGGTTTCTTAACTGAACACCATAAAGCTTCAGACGGGCCTCGTAAAGGTTTAGTTCGTTTTAAATAGAACTTAAGAGCTCTTACAGGGCATAAGACTCTTTCTAGTTCATTTCCAACCATACGATAAGTTTGGAATATCGAACGATATTGGCCAAGGCCGAGAAGGCAGCTCGTTTTTGGCTAGAAAACCAAGTTGTAGAACATGTAGCCGTTTCGGATGAGAATCCGATGTTCTTGCTGAAGGCATGAATCTCACTGACTCTTTTAGCTGTGGCTAAGCATACCAGGAAAAAGTCTTTAAGGTGAGATCTTTCAGGGAGGCTGATTGTAGCGGTTCGAACCTGTCTGACATAAGGAATCTTAGTACCACGTCTAAATTCCAACCAGGTGTAACCAAACGACGCTCCTTCGTGGTCTCAAAAGACTTAAGGAGGTCCTGTAGATCTTTATTGTTGGAAAGATCTAAGCCTCTGTGACAGAAGACTGATGCCAACATGCTTCTGTAACCCTTGATAGTGGGAGTTGAAAGAGATCGTTCTTTCCTCAGATATAAGAGGAAGTCAGCTATTTGAGTTACAGAGGTACTGGTCGAGGAAACGGATACTGACTTGCACCCGTTTCGGAAGATTTCCCACTTCGATTGGTAGACTCTAAGGGTGGATGTTCTCCTTGCTCTAGCAATCGCTCTGGCTGCCTCCTTCGAAAAGCCTCTAGCTCTCAAGAGTCTTTCGATAGTCTGAAGGCAGTCAGACGAAGAGTGTGGAGGCCTTGGTGTACCTTCTTTACGTGTGGCTGACGTAGAAGGTCCACCCTTAGGGGAAGTGTTCTGGGAACGTCTACTAGCCATCGAAGTACCTCGGTGAACCATTCTCTCGCGGGCCAGAGGGAAGCAACTAGCGTCAACCTTGTCCCTTCGTGAGAGGCGAACTTCTGCAGTACCTTGTTGACAATCTTGAACGGAGGGAATGCATATAGATCTAGATGTGACCAATCTATAAGAGAAAGGCATCTATATGAACTGCTACTGGGTCCGGGATTGGTGAGCAAAATATTGTGAGCCTCTTGGTCATCGAGGCTGCGAAGAGATCTATGGTTGGCTGGCCTCAGGTGGCCCAAAGTCTCTTGCATACATCCTTGTGGAGGGTCCATTCTGTTGGAATTATTTGTCCCTTCCGACTGAGACAATCTGCCATGACATTCAAGTTGCCTTGGATGAACCTCGTTACTAGTGATATGTCTAGACCTTTTGACCAGGTGAGGAGGTCCCTTGCGATCTCGTACAACGTCAGAGAGTAGGTCCCTCCTTGCTTGGAGATTTACGCCAAAGCCGTGGTGTTGTCCGAGTTCACCTCCACCACTTTGCCTTGAAGGAGAGACCTGAAGCTTTTCCAGGCCAGACGTACTGCCAGTAGCTCCTTGCAGTTGAAATGCATTGTCCTTTGACTCGAGTTCCATAATCCCGAGCATTCCCGACCGTCTAATGTCGCACCCCAGCCTACGTCCGATGCGTCCGAGAAGAGAACGTGGTTGGGAGTCTGAACAGTCAGGGGAAGACCCTCTCTTAGGTTGATATAGTCCTTTCACCAAGTTAGACAAGACTTTATCTTTTCGGAAACCGGGATCGAGACCGCTTCTAGCGTCTTGTCCTTTTCCAGTGAAAAGCTAGATGGTATAGAAGAGGACGGAGGTGTAGTCTTCCTAGTGACACAAATTGATCCACGGATGACAGCGTCCCTACCAGACTCATCCACAGCCTGACTGAGCAGCGTTCCTTCTTCAGCATCTTCTGGATGGATAGCAGGGCTGGGGGCTGATCGTCTTGTTCAGCAACGTCCTCATCAGAGGGTTCCTCATCCGAAACTGATGAGGAAACGGCAACGGAGTGGGCAACGTCTGACTCGCTGAATCCCGTCGCACTGGTGGATGCGTGACGGAGCCGGACGCAATATCATGGAACTGCTGCACAGTCTGTGAACTGTCAACAACCATGGGGGCGCGAGGAAGTACAGCGTCAACCCGAAACTGTCTAGACTGTCTGGGTTGTACAGTCAACACCCTACCGGGTTGCTGAGGTTGACGCACTGCGTCACAACAAGTCACCTCTGCTGGTTGTTGAACGTCCTGAACGTCAACAACCACCTCCGAGCGTCGCTTAACGTCAACGTGCGGCTGGCAACCCACACTGGGTCGCATCGGTGGAGGAACCACCTCAACTGGCAGACGCGAGTAGGTTACCTCAGCGTCAACAGGGCGCACAACCGACCGGTTGGAAGGTTGTTGGCCAGAAGGAGGAACCACCTCAACTGGCAGACGCGAGTAGGTTACCTCAGCGTCAACAGGGCGCACAACCGACCGGTTGGAAGGTTGTTGGCCAGAAGGTTCTTCTCCGCATTTAAGTCCTCTATCAAGGACGCAAGCTTGGACTGCATGTCTTGCAGCAAAGCCCATTTAGGGTCTACAGGAGCAGGTGTGGCAACAGACGGGGTTAGCGACTGAGGCGGAACCGTTTACCATCCCTGAAAGCCTTGTTATGTGTGACATAATAGTACAACAAAACTTCAAAGGCTCGACAAAAGCTGAGAAGTTGACCTGTAAACAACTTGGAGCGTCTCCTGGCTAAGCGCCAGGGAGAGTCTACCAGAATTGAGAAGTCTATCTGGGCAGAGGCATGAACTCCCAAGCCGAGAACTTCTCTCGTGTCATATCAGACTCTCGCTCTATAAGCCAGTTTAAAAGAAGGGAAATCAAAGGCTGTATCCCCAAAACTCCTCCTGGTGAAAAAAACCAGTCGCCTAGCCAACGTAACGCTCTCTAGGAGAGTGAGAGAGCACTAGCTTAAAAACAACGGCTTCGAAGTAGCTAGGCCTAGTGTAAGTTCTGACGTTTAGGCGAACGAGGAGCAGCAGTTACAAGATCCGGACGAAGATCCTTAAAAAAATCATCATGATTTAATTAAGTCCATAGGAGGCTAAGCAGCTTAAGGCTCCTCTCCATCTGACAGAGTCCTCAAGGGAATATCAGTAGGAGGGAGAACAGCAACTTCCTCATCTACAGGAACCTTGTCCGATAAAAGCTGAGTCTCTCACTGGTGCATTAGTAGCGGACCAGAACGCAACGTCATGTAACTGCTTGACAGTCTGTGAACTGTCAACAACTGAACTGTCAACCACAACAGGTGCGTGAGGACGTACAGTGTCCACTCAAGACTGCTTTGACTGTCTAGACTGAGCAGTCAAAACAACTCTAGAATGCGGAGGTTGACGCACCGCGTCAAAACAAAACAACTTAGACTGTTGTTGTACCTCGCGAACGTCAACGGAAGGTTCCGTGCGTCGCTGAACGTCAACATGCGGCTGGCAGGGTACACTGGAACGCATGGGTGGCGGGACTCTCTCAGCTGGAGTGCGGCAGAAGGTCGCCTCAGCGTCCACAGGACGCACAACCGTGGTTGGTTGTAGGCTAGAGGTTGGTGCAGTGTCAACCTACTCCGCACGAAAGTCCTGCATCAATGACGTTAACTGAGACTGCATGGTCTGCAGCAAAGACCACTTAGGGTCTACAGGAGCAGGTGCGGCAACAGACGGTGTGACTGTCTGATGCGGTACCGCTTTGCCTCTCTTAGGAGGTGAGCAGTCGTCGGAAGACTGCAGCGAGTCCGAACTGACCCAGTGGCTACAACTGGGCCGTTGGACTTGCGCGGAAGGGACCGACTTGCGCTTAATAAGCCGCGAGACCTTGGTCCATGGTTTCTTACGAGAAACCTCTTCCGCAGACGAGGAATAAATGGGCTCTCTCGTCTTTGTGTGGGTGGGGCGATCTTGGGTAGATACGCCCGAAACCACGGAGGGAAACGTCTGTTCGTTGATCAAGGCCTCTCGAACCCATAAGTCGTTCGACATTACTTCTCCCCTGGGCTTGGGAGCTTGCAAGAGGTCCCGGACTAGGTGAACGACAGGCACGAACAGACGAACCCTCGGACGCAACACTGTAACACTTTGCGCATATCACTTTATCGATTTTCTGTTTTGCACTTATTTCACTGAAATCGAAACTTTTACTGATTTCTACCTGAAACACGCAATTCTACCCTTCATTAAAAGGTAGTAATTGCGAAATCAGTCATATAATGCAGCTCATTAATACCAGCAAAAAACAGAAAACATATATTAAGATAAAAAATTCAGTGGCTGGGAAAGAGACTAAACACTAGTTCATATAAACTACGTTTTCAATCTCTCACCGCACATAGCCTGGGAACGAGAATAAAAACCTAAAAACGTTTTACCTTCCTCCCCGTACAGAGACTAGGGACGAGAGTAACACGAGAACAACGTTACCCGCTTGAACGGAACGTTTTCTCTCCTCTCTCTCCCTCCGTCTCTATCTCTCTCTCTCACTCTCTTGATTTCGCACCTAAGAGAAGAGCCCAATTATATATCGTCAAAAAAACATGTTATTTGACTAAAGGAAAAAACTGAAAGGTTTTCCAAATAAAAAGTTCCTTTAAATTAGAATTTAAAACATTTAAGCTAAGAAAGAATGAACAAAACATCAGAGTGCAAAGAGAAACCGTGATACACTCTCTCTCTATCGTAACGATAGAGCGCATGTTGAACGTCCTGAACGTCAACAACTGCGTAGCCTAAAAAACTAAACGTTAGTTCATCTTTGAAAACAGTACGAAGACTATCAAAGAAATTCTTTCATAAAACATTACATTTAAAAAGTTTTAAATTCTTTAAAGGCTAAATACGATATAACGGGCTCAACGTTGATTAACTTCGGTTCCAAGTTAGGACCGCCTACTATCAGGAAAGGTCGCATATAAACAAAACATTAAAATTTATTTTTATATGTTTATAATAAATGGAAAGTTAATCGAAGAGGCCTAATAAAGGCGGAGAGATATAAAATATATAGATCTATAACGTGATAAGAAAAATTACTAAAAACCTAAACACACTTCCGTCTAAGGGAAGGGTCGGCCATTTAAAAGTGAAAGAGAGTCCATACTCTCTTTGTCACCATAATTAAATCTATCCAAAACGAGTTCAAGTTTTGAGATGAAGATAAAACACCTGCATAGCGAAAGCTCAAAACTAGAATAGTGTACTTCACCAAATAGTTGTGAAAACAAATCCAGTTAGTAACAGCGAATTAGTAGGTCTTGCCGGTAGCCCGACAGAGAGAAAATTGAGTTCTGTGTTTACATTGAGTACTGAGTACCTGCACGACAGATGGCGCTGTTGAAGTACACCCCCTACCTGCATAGCGATCGCTGGCGGATTTTTTACGTAGAGTTTTCTGTCGAGCAACAGAGTTGCAGCTTATATAATCACCGGCTAAGTTTAATATTGAAAAATATGCAATAAAAAAAGAGCAATAGATACAGTAGCACCTTAATTAACAAGTTTACTTTGTTCTGGGAGCTCGCTTGCAAACTCAGATGCTCGTAAAGTAAAAAAAATTTTCCATACAAAACAAATGAAATTCACTTGATGTATTTCACACGTCTATAAATACTCATATAAACTCATTTTTAAAGGTTTGTCACTGATATTACTGAATTGAAGAATTTATAGCCCTTACTATAAAAAATTATTGCAAATTGATAATTAACTATAAAAAATAAATTTATTGACAAACTAACTCACACTTTACCTATGAGAAGAGTCATGGCTGGCGTGAGAGAAACAAGAGAGGACGAAGAAACAGAGGGGTTTACTACATGGAAAAATATCTTCCTCCATGAGAACTTTATTGAAAGTTCTCCCTCTTGAACAACGTTCAATATCACTAACTGAATCACTTGAGTTACACTCTAACATTTAGCTTTGATTAGGAACCTATCAAGAGATGACTACTTATACCTTGTCAACAGGGAAAATAGCCTAGTGAGGAAAGGAAATAAGGAAACATAGAATAGTGTGCCTGAGTGTACCATCAAGCAAGAGAACTCTAACCCAAGACAGTGGAAGACCTTGGTACAGAGGCTATGGCACTACCCAAGATTAGAGATCCATGGTTTGACTTTGACATGTCCTTCTGGAAGTGCTTCTTACCATAGCGAAAGAGCCTCTTCTACCCTTACCAAATGGAATGTAGACACTGTACAATTACAATGCAGTAGTTAACCTCTTGAGTGAAGAAGAATTTTTCAGTCATCTTCGTATTGCCAGGTGTATGAGGAAAGAGGAGTGTGTGTAAAGAATAGGCCAGACTATTTGATGTATGTGTAGGCAAAGGAAAAATGAGTAGTAACTAGAGATCCAATGTAGTACTATCTGGCCAGTCAAAGGACCCAATAACTCTCTAGTGGTAGAATTTCAATGGGTAGCTGATGCTTTGGTCAACATACTACCTATTTCTACTAATGCTTCTCGGAGAGTAGATGAGTCAGGCTTTAACCACGGGGGGTGTAAGCTAATGCAAAATAAAATTGGGTAAAATACTTGTGAACACTGCCTGGGTTACATTTGAGTATTCAATGACTGATTTCTGCACATCATATACAAGTGTTGTTGGTACTTGTCAACAAAAAATGCACATATGGATGGAAAATTGTTCTCAGATAAATACAGTATAATAATTATAACCGATTTGAATTTGTATGCTCTTATACCAATTTGCTTGTATTCATAGTTAATCGTAAACTGAGGTATTACTGAACTGTATACTGAATCTAGATTTTCAGCAATATTTGAAAAGATACCACATAAAATATAATAGTAAAAGGAGGGGAGTCTGGGTATCAAAGTTGAAGGAAGATATTAGATAAAAGATTAGCTAAGTAACAGCAAATTAAGAGTTATCATCAATGGAATATTCTTTTCTTGGAAAAAAGATTAAGTGTGTGCCTCAAGTTTTGTTATAGAGTCCCCTCCTCTTCATTATCCCCATAAATGTCCTGGACTTGGGGCTGGTTATCAAAATAAGTGATTTGCTAATGGTACAAAATTAAGGGATTTTGACGAAGGAAAAATCTATTTCTGGGAAGAGGCCTGTGACGCCCGGTGAGAAAGGTCCTTCCTTATACCTTTCCTAATATAAATCTTCCAAATATACTAGAGAAAGATAAAAGCATGGAATGCAGAGGTTACAACCCTCGCGCGAACACCTTGTAGGTGTCGTGTATTAAACAAAGGCGTGTGTAAACCACTATTCACAGGTTGTCTTCCATTTAGATAATCCCTTCATCAATGGGGAGGGCCGTGACAGGCCCTAGATAACATGGTTGAACTCCCCAACGACACCTACCACGCGCGCCCTCTAGGACATCCTTCTGCAAGAACATATGGCTTGGCAAGGAAAAAGAGGGGTGGGGTCCGTATCAAATAACCGGGAAGGGTTTCACCGGGCGTCACAGGCCTCTTCCCAGAAATAGATTTTTCCTTCGTCAAAATCCCTTTTCTGGGGGGCCTGTGACGGCCGGTGAGAATGTACCAGAGAATGCCTTCCAAGCCCAATAAATTAATAACATAATAAGGAGAAAACAAACACCATGTAAGGCAATAATATAATACTGTAAGTAAACATAAATCATAAACTAGCCATAGGCATAGGGGATGTAATGCTAAAATAATATGAGGACCAGGGATCACCTGAGTGTCCCGTCGTGAAAGGAATCAACCTTACATGTCTAAGCATATCTAAACTTTACAGGAATGATAATTACAATAACAGTTAAATCATAACAATTAAACATGGCAAAATAACTTAGGGCTAACGAACCACCCAGGAGAGTGGCGACGTGGTGTGAGAGGTGGTCAGGAGGGAGGAGAGAAGAGATGGAATAAAGAAAAAATCAGAGATTAATGGGGGGAGATAAGACTCCCCGCTGCAACCGTAGGGTATTTAAGGGCCTGTAAGTTCTTTAGATAGTGGCGTTTGAAAACCATAGGAGACTTCCAACCCGTGTATTTTTTAAGGTCATCAAAGTCCATGTTCTGGAAGTAATTGATAGAGGTAGCTATTGACCGTATATCATGAGCATGGGGAAATGATTCCGGGTTAGCATGTTTAATGAAGTAGAGGATTTGTTGTCTGATACCTTGAATGGTCAAAGTACCACCTTGTTCCCTGATAAATAAGGGGCCAGACGAGCGGGTGGCAGATCTAGCTAAAAAGGTCCTGAGAGTAGTGACTGGACACAGCGAAGGATCCTGGGGAAGAGAGATGATCTTCCAAGGGGACCACCTATTTTGCGGGTCCTCATTTTTTGCTAGGAAAGCTCTGTCTGGGGTAAGCAGTACTTCGCCTGTAGGGAGGAAATCTATGTTTTCCGGGTTACGTGAGAGCGCTGCTAGTTCTGAGATTCTAGCACCTGAGGCCATAGCTGATAGAAATAACGTCTTCCTAAGCAGAGTGATATAAGAGCAGGACTCGTTGTCAGTGTCCGACGCGAGTTTGAGGACATTGTTCAGAGACCAAGAGACTTTTTGTGGCCGATCCAACGGCCGAAGCCTAGCACATGCTTTTGGAATAGATGAGAAATAGGAATCAGCTAGATTAATGTTAAACCCAACCAGGAATATCTTCTTCAGAGCTGACTTGATGGTAGTTATAGTGCTAGCTGCCAAGCCCTTGTCAAATAAGAACCTAAAGAACGAGATGGCTAAATTCGGAGTCATACGAGTGTGGTCTGAATTCTTTAAGAAACCTGCTAATTTCTTAACAGCCGAATCATATTGACGAATTGTCGAGTCCCTTTTGTCCGCTTCGATGAAGAGAACGTTTTCTGGGTCAATGTTTGCGTCTTTATGCGCTGCAAACTTCATGAAGTCCACAAAGTTAGGGTTTTGGCTATCCTTGAGGAATCTGACACAGTCTGTGTTTGAATTACTTGGGTTAGTTTGGGGAATGGAATCCGGAAGGGTCGGAGTTTCAGCTCGAGGAGGAGAGGAAACCAACTGCTCTTTGGCCAGTGAGGTGCTACTAAGGCCACTGTCCCCCGGAAGGAGCGTAGTTTGTGCAATACTTTCATTAGAAGATTCACTGGTGGAAATAGGTAAATCTTCCTCCAATGGTTCCAATCCAGGGTTAATGCGTCTATGGCATAAGCCTGAGGGTCCATGTTTGGTGTCACATAACAAGGAAGTTTGTGATTCATCCGAGTTGCGAATAGATCTACCTGAAGGCCCGGAACCAGCCTGAGTATCCACTGGAATGAAATTATGTCCAGAGACCATTCTGATTCCAGTGGTTTCATCCTGGATAGTGAGTCCGCTATCACATTCTGGACTCCCGCTAGGTGGGTTGCTGACAGGAACCAGTTCTTTTCTGCTGCCAAGGTGAAGATAGTGACCAGGATCTGATTCAGGTTGGGCGACTTGGATCCTCCTCTGTTGATGCAGTGTACTACGGCTGTGCTGTCTGACACTACTCTGATGTGGGTCGACCTCGGAGGAGAGAGCCTCTTCAGGGTCAAGAACACTGCCATGGCTTCGAGAACATTGATGTGGAAGTGTTTCATGGCGGGTGACCAAGAGCCCTGAAACATCTGACGTTCGTAGTAACCCCCCCATCCACTCAGAGACGCGTCTGTATGAATTGTCACTTGTGGGGGTGGGAATTGAAGAGGAACCGATTTGGAAAGGTTCTTCGATTCGGACCATGGCTGTAATCTCATTTTCAAGACAGAGGGGATTTTCGAGACCTTGTCTCTTAAAGGTACTGTGGCTCTCTTTCTCCAAACTCGATTGATGTCTTTGAGTTTGGCTTTCAATAGGCGATCTGTTACTGAGGCGAATTGCAGAAGGCCGAGGATTCTTTCTAAGGCTCTTCTGGACACCTGCCTGTGTTTTAGAAAATTCTTGACCTTGGAAGCTATTTCTCTTACCTTTTTGGGAGGTAGAACCAGCTTGTGCCGTGCAAGGTCCCATTGTATGCCTAACCATTCGAAGCGGTCTGATGGAAGTAGGCGGGATTTTTGGAGATTGACCCGAAATCCCAGGTTGGCGAGAAAACGAAGTACTTTCTTCGTAGCTCTGTTGCACTCCAGGGCTGACCGAGCCCAAATAAGCCAATCGTCCAGATAAGCAACGATCTGAATCCCTTGGTTCCTGAGTTGTTCTAGCACCGTCTCTCCCAGTTTCGTGAATATCCTGGGTGCAATGTTGAGGCCGAAGGGCATGACTTTGAATGCAAAGGCTTTCCTGCCTAGACGGAAACCTAGGTAAGGAGAGAAGTTTCGAGCTATTGGTACATGATAATAGGCGTCGGTAAGATCGATAGAGGTGGTGACGGCCCCACGGGGAAGCAGGGTACGTACCTGAGAGATGGTCAACATCCGGAACTTGTCGCAGAGGATGTAAGAATTTAGCTTTGACAAGTCCAGGACCACTCTCAATGCCGACGAGCCTTTCTTCGGAACTGTGAACAGGCGGCCTTGGAACTTCAGCGATCGAACCCGTTTGATTGCTTTTTTCTGTAGTAACTCGGTGGTGTACTCTCTCAGAATGGATGTGGGTCTCTGGAAGAAGGTCACTGGTGGAGGAGGGGAACCTTGTGACCATTTCCACCCCAAGCCTTTGGAGACTATGCTGTGAGCCCACGGACTGAAGGTCCAACGGTCTCGAAAGTGGTAAAGTCTCCCCCCTACCGGAACTATATCATTGCGAGGGAGTGAATCTAGGTTCTTTCCCTCCTCGAGAACCCCTTGTCCTAGGTCCGCCTCGTTGACGGAACTGTCCTCTAGCCCTGAAGCTACCTCTCTGGTGTCCACGAAAGGAACCTGAGGGTCCGTAGCTAGGGATGTATGCGGGTGAGGGCATCCAAACGGGGTTGGGTTGGGTACCTGGGGGAGCAGTGAGGTAGACCACCTGTTGAGGGTGTTTCGGCTGTAGAGGAGACGAAGCAGTGGGAGACTGTGAAGACGAGTGGGCAATCGACGATTGTTGGTAGTGACCTCGGCTCGTCTTGTAAGGGGCAAACCTCTGTTTCTTCCTGAAGAAGTTTTGTTTTTGCCCTTCAACCCTCTTTTTGGCAGTGAGGCCCCACCTCACTTGCAAATTTTGATTTGCTCTCGCAGCGTCTTGTAGTACCTTGTTCACCTCCTCCTGAGGAAAAAGGTTCTTACCCCAGCAGGGGGAAGCTATCAGCCTATTCGGTTCATGCCTGATCGTGGCCTCAGAAAGAACGTGCTTCCTGCAACTAACCCGAGCCGAACAAAACTCGTGTAAGTCGATTTGGAAGGACAGAGACAGGTTCTTTGTGAATATCCGGAACATGGTCTCGGTCGGGTAAAGTGAGGTTAGGGACTCCACGGAGGTAATGGAGTGGAGAGACCTAGCCAACCTATTCCGTGCCTCAAACTCAGTCTTGAGAAGAATATCTGGTAATTTAGGAAGCTTCTCGGAGAACAGATTAGAGGCACAGTCTGGGTCTAACTTCCCTACTGTGAAAGTAGCGGGGGCATCATCCCAGATAGTAACGGTACTCGGAATGAGCATGGAGGTGGGATCGGTCTCTTTAAGAGCTGGCATGGCAGAACCTTCTTTGATAGCCTGAAAAGTAAGAGCTGCCACTTTATCTGTAATAGGCAAGGTAATACCTGGAGAAGCTGTAAATATGGTGTAGGCTCCTTTGTGTGGGGTGAGCTTGGAATTAGTGCAACCCCAGTCTGACAACGTCCTGGCCCAGAAAGATTGGGCCTGCTCTTTAGGGAATATTACCGTTTCCTTCGGTACCTTGTCTAACCTAACCAAGGCATGTTCTTTCAATCGCACGAAGCCGTTGAATGGGAATTCTAGTCCCGGAGGGTAAAATTCTAAGTCCTCTAGAGGACGGGTGCCTATGCCCTCTAGAGTTATGGCACCATCAATATATGGAGCATGTAAGGCAAACCTCCAAGGGTTGTTTTTCTCGAAGGGAGGTAACTTCGATGCGTCCGGGGCTGAAGGAGGGGGCATCTGAGTTCCGGAACGGATGAGACTTGCCACCATATCTTTGAGCTCCGTCATAGCTCCTCGGTCTGCCCTAGACTGTTGAAGATATTGTTGTATCTGCTCTTTCACAATATCCCTGACCATGGCGGCGGATAAAGGGGGCTCCCGAGCTTGATCCTCTAACGAAGCCCTGGACTTAGTAGACTTTGACTTCTTAGGAGTCACGGTTTTAGGTATAGCAATATGAACATCAGGATCCTTTGAGGGTCCCGGAACCGGTGACACTGATAATGGCAAAGCTGAAGGCTTAAAGGTACGTAGTGGCTTCACCTTGGGTCGTACAGGAATGGAGGAACCTAGAGTAGAAGCCGTAGGTTTATCAAAGCCGTGAAAGGAAGTAGAAGAGGAAGGAGTGTGGGGTGAAAGGGGGTCCACCAACTCAACACCACCTACCTGCTCATCCATGGGTTCCTCGTCCAGACCTAGGTAGGGCCCAGCCTCCGTCACTAAAACCTCTTCCTCAGTTAGAATGGTTTCTCTAATCACTTCAATTAACGGGGCCGCTGTCTCCGGTGGAACTGCTGCAGTAGTAGAGCCTGGGAATAGGCGAGAAGCCATGTCTCCATCAAGAAGATAGGGTGCGCCAGCAGGCGCATTCCTCCCAAACCCTGACACCCAAGTCCGGAGAGTAGCTCTCGCCTCCCTGAGAGATTCATCATCAGCCTGAAAGAGGAGAGGGAATTAATGATGAAGTCAAAACTGAAGTCAATATACAAAGAGCAATTAATTCTTCGCAAAGAATATTAACAGGGCCACTAGAACCAACTTACCTCCTCGCTCAGGAGTAGGGCTGACAGCCCATAGCAGAGCATGCATGCCTCCGGAAACCATATCGTATAGGGGGCTTGTCCCGGTTCCCGAGAGAAGGATATGGCGCAATGGGCATGGGCCCGGCATAGATCATGGCCCATGGAATCAGCAAAGGCAGCGGAGCAGCCCCTGGCAGTGCAGCGGACTTTCTGTAAAAAGAAAGAAGACATAAGTCTGGATGTTCCTTGAGATTCTTGTCATTGACTTATGAATCAGAAACACTTAAATCTTAATTAATGTGTGAGTATGGTAGTAGCTAACACCTTAATAAAATAAGAAATTATAATAGAAAACCAGTAACCACATAGCATGAATCTCTAAACTTCATCGATATCACACTGTTAACTCCGGTTCTGGACTCCTGCTTGATCTCTGTTTTTACCGGAGGTCCGGTAGCAAAGGCCCGTCATCGTGAAATCGTGACCGTCTCCGGTACGATAACATTATCCTCAATGAATGAGTTATCTCCAGTGAAGCCGGAGATACGATGAAAACGGGGGCCTTAACTGTGTAATTGTGATCAAACATGACAAAGGTTCGTGTGTAAAAGGCTTCAGCCGGAGTCCGAGTGCCGGCTTTCACCGTTGCACTCCAAAAATCTGCTCCGGAACGATAACTAGTTCTCACCCAATGAGTATCCATTATAGCGGAGCATAACTCAAGGCGGAGCTAAGGGTGTCGGTATAAAACGACCCCAATTAATGACTCATACACTAACGTACCTAATAATAGTGTTAGCTATATTAACAGTAACCACATCAATAAATCGTTTATAATATTAAACGTACTATCATCAATTCTGATACTGAGAAGAGGCCTGAATAACCCGTGATCGTATAAAAACGGAGAACGGGAAATTCACCTCTCTTACTCAAAGAAAACGAGAGAAAGGATAACTCATACCTGTAGAACAGGAAACGAGCACTCTATGCTTTCGCTCTCAAGGTTACATATTAAAAATTAACATCACACAATAAATAAGAAATTTAATAAAATTGATTGCTTTTCTTAGTAATAGTAATAACGAAGAATAACGACAACGTAACCAAAAAACAAGGATATAGTCTAAAACGAACCCTCCAGGAGGGTACAAATTAACAGACTAAATCGCTAAGCTTTAAATCGTTTCTATGCTTTAAAACGCTAAGCTTTAAACCGTTACTGTGCTTTAAAACGCTATCTTAAATCGCTATTCTTCGTAGGTCCAAATTGGACTTGCAAGCAAATAAATACCATAGTAAAAATTAATAATAATTAATGATAACATAAAAGGCCATAAAACGTAAGTGATATAACCTATCCGACAGAGTACCAGATGGGCAAAATTAACTAGAAAATTTACCGAAGCGAACATACCCAAAATGGCTGCCGATATCTCGGCAGGACAATCGCTTCCAAAACTAAAAACCACCATAATGGAAATAGAACAAATGCCCGGTACTGTCAAAAACTGCCAAAACAAACTATGGTACTTAACATTGGTAAGGGTGAAGTAACAACGTCAGTCATGTTGAAATAACGAGAAATTCTTCGAAAAAACACTGTGCCCAAAAAAACTATGCTTGCTTGAAGTCCAATTAAAGAAGGATGACCTAGAGGGCGCGCGTGGTAGGTGTCGTTGGGGAGTTCAACCATGTTATCTAGGGCCTGTCACGGCCCTCCCCATTGATGAAGGGATTATCTAAATGGAAGACAACCTGTGAATAGTGGTTTACACACGCCTTTGTTTAATACACGACACCTACAAGGTGTTCGCGCGAGGGTTGTAACCTCTGCATTCCATGCTTTTATCTTTCTCTAGTATATTTGGAAGATTTATATTAGGAAAGGTATAAGGAAGGACCTTTCTCACCGGCCGTCACAGGCCCCCCAGAAAAATCCACTAGATGGCAATTGGAATAAAGTTTAACACCAGCAACTATGGGAACTTCTTCAAAAACCAGATAAAATCATTTGAATAAATCAGTAGGTGAGATTGTGAATAGCACTATTCATAGTAATTCCAAGAATAGGTTAGCTATAGTAACTGACACTACTGGGAAATCATCATTACGTATACTGTATCCTTGAATGGATTGTTAAGTCTTTGAGGCATCTGCAGCCATGTAACTCCACCTTTGTAAAATTCACTATCAATCATGTGCTTTACTAAATGTGTGAATTCAAATCACCTTTTAATATTATTAAAACCTTTTTTTTTACAGTAATAACATTGGTCTAGTAAACAAGACCATCATTAACATGGAATTTTTTTTTTTGTTAGCCTTTTGAGAAAAATTGTAGATTTGAGACTTTTAACAAATTTCTACATTGAAAATAGTCTATACATACCTGTGTTCCAAAGAGTAGGTACCCTAACTGGGCAAAGGCAAAGAATACGATGAAGAACATGATGGCAAATCCAGCGACATCTTTGGCACACTGTAAAAATAAAATATACAAAAAAAGGTTAACATTTGATGACTCTTCCAACCCTTAAGGATATCTCTATAAGTATTTCCACAAATCTAAATACAAATATACCATTATACAATATTCACTCTATTAGATCAATTAAATAAAACATCCTTCATAATCAGAAACTCCCGAGAAATCTTTAACAGTACAGTAATCTAGTCTTTGAAAAATGTGTTCAGTCGGCAGCATTATTTAGCTTGAGAGGATGAAACAAGTTTCCACAAAGCACTGTTTCTATAATGATTTATGCCCAGGATATAAACTGACTCAAGACATTCAAGATCATAGTGAAGATACCCTTCTCTGATCTCATTCAATGCATCTATGTTAGGCAATTTCAAAACTATTCAAGTGAATGATGAATGACTGCACAGAAATTTTCCAAGTACACAAGAGTAGGCTAACTGTGTAATTACAAAGAGGTAATTTCTGCTTCATGAAAATTGTGAAAATGTCTCCAAGGTCTATTGCATGATGACAATTAACACCATCACATATACAGAGAATGGTAAGTAGGGAATTGTAGATAACTTTGCCTGGATTCAGGACAAGATTATAATGAGCACACAAAATTGTTGTAATATAGCAATGATTTTCAATGTGTCCATTCTCCATTGCTTGGTTATCTAAATTGTTTGGCATTTTGTGATGTAAGGAATTCAATTGTGTTTTGGGACAAATAATTATTGATATAGACTAAAGGGGCACGGAAGTCAAGATTATGAATGTAACCCTAAACTGACTATGTTTAATTTTGCTGGATTTAGAACATCTAGCTTAATGTCTGGCCATGGTGGAATACAACCTCTTCCAGTGGGACAAAGTTATGAAATAATAAGGCCCACTGGAAGAGGTTTCAAAATATTTTAGAGAAAAATCACAGTACAGTACAGTATAAAGATTCCATTAAATTGCTGAGAAATGCATATAATTTCCGGGTATACATAGTATAAGGCTTTACATATTCTCCCCTTGGAAAAACAGTAGCTGTATAAAGGAGATGAGCCTATTCTTCTTTTAAAAGGAAAATTTTGTTAACTTAATTGACCAGAGGATGCTTTCTTGAGTGTTGAACTACCATATCAAGGAAAGCCTGGTTTGTTGATGACTATAGATAACCTTATTTGTTGAATCAAGAAGACTATAACCTTCGAAAATCAAATAGATCAGCTTTAATATGGAATACTGTAGTTATATTCAACTAAGACCTGTTGCTAAGAGGGTTTATGCATTACCTGAAAATAAAAAAAAAACTAACCGTAAAAGGAACCATTTCTGGTACAACTCGACAACATAAATGGTGGGTTACCCTCAAATCATCACTCTTTGGTGTGGCCCTAAAAGTTTCTCTGTTTAGACCAGATGACTGTCACTTACTATTCAAAGGAAAGGGCAACCCTTTTAGATTGTGTTTGACCATATGGAAGCAATGAGAGACTTCATATGCCCAACCCCTGTTTTACAGAAGCTTAACTGACTGATCAGTTGATAAGTTTTTCTCTCCTGTACTATGAAACTGAAAATATTTTACTAAATGTTGATACTTTTGAGGTATATACCCAAATGACATGTTTCTTTTGGCTTACCAAAGACAGTTGATTTCTTTATTTCAAAAGTTTTCTTTTTGCAAGTTATCTAGAGGTGGTTCTCTTCGTAGAACTTTAGAAAATAGGTAATGTTACTCCATTAGTTAAATAAGACTGCCTTACCCTTATGTTGTTACATAATACAACATAATGAAACAATCAGAATTATTAACATCAAATGCAAATCTAAATATACAATTGATATAAACTTCTTGATAGAAAATTTCAAAGTTATGTTTTACTAAACAATTTTTTAAGAAACGAATGGTTTGTGTCATGAATTGAAACACAAGATATTGTATACCTTCTATGATGGAACAGTAGCCTACCTAGCATGATAACCTAAAATAGTTTTGCATGAGGAAAAACTGCAGCATCATGCATAAGTTACAATATGATAAATGATGATTTTGAAGGGTTGATTACAGTTCTTATGTCTGGGCTCAAATGATGATGCCAATTAGTTTCTTCCAAGGAACTAACAAGTAACACATTTAAGATTAAAATCATTTGAAATGTTTATAATCCAGAGAAAAAGGATACCATTCACTACATATACACCATATAAAAAGCAATTTATCAAATAAAACAATATGACAAATTTGTAATAATATGATATTTTAATTATAAAATAAATTTTTGAATATACTTACCCGGTGAATATATAGCTGCAACTCTGTTGCTCGACAGACAAAAAAACTGTACAAAAAAACTCGCCAGCGATCGCTATACAGGTTGCGGGTGTGCCCATCAGCGCCAACTGTCGGCCAGATACCAAACTCCATGTAAACAAAGACTCAATTTTCTCCTCATCCCACTGCGTCTCTATTGGGGAGGAAGGGAGGGTCGTTTAATTTATATTCACCGGGTAAGTATATTCAAAAATTTATTTTATAATTAAAATATCATTTTTAAATATTTAACTTAGCCGGTGAATATATAACTGATTCACACCCAGGGTGGTGGGTAGAGACCAGTTAAATATGTTTACATCTTATGAGCTAAGAGTTTTTATTTCATTTTAGAAGTTATCAAAATAACAAAAACAAAATAAATAGGTACCTGGTAAGGAAGTCGACTTAGACGATTACTCTGCCTTATAAGTACGTCTTCCTTACGGAGCCTTGCGATCCTCTTAGGATGCTGATCGACCCCTAGGAGCTGAAGTATCAAGGGCTGCAACCCATACAACAGGACCTCATCAAACCCCTAATCTGGGCGCTCTCAAGAAATGACTTTGACCACCCGCCAAATCAACCAGGATGCGAAAGGCTTCTTAGCCTTACGGACAACCCATAAAAAACAACATTTCAAGAGACAGATTAAAAGGATATGGAATTAGGGAATTGTAGTGGTTGAGCCCTCACCCACTACTGCACTCGCTGCTACGAATGGTCCCAGTGTGTAGCAGTTCTCGTAAAGAGACTGGACATCTTTCAAGTAAAATGACGCGAACACTGACTTGCTTCTCCAATAGGTTGCGTCCATTATACTTTGCAGAGATATATTTTGCTTAAAGGCCACGGAAGTTGCTACAGCTCAAACTTCGTGCGTCTTCACCTTAAGCAAAGTTCGGTCTTCCTTACTCAGATGTGAATGAGCTTCTCGTATTAACAATCTGATAAAGTCTGACCAAGCATTCTTTGACATAGGCAAGGATGGTTTCTTAACTGAACACCATAAAGCTTCAGATTGGCCTCGTAAAGGTTTAGTACGCTTTAAATAGAACTTAAGAGCTCTAACAGGGCATAAGACTCTTTCTAGTTCATTGCCTACGATCTCCGATAAGCTGGGAATATCGAAAGATTTAGGCCAAGGCCGAGAAGGCAGCTCATTTTTGGCTAGAAAACCAAGTTGCAGGAACAAGTGGCTTTTTCCGACGAAAATCCGATGTTCTTGCTGAAGGCATGAATCTCACTGACTCTTTTAGCCGAGGCTAAGCATACCAGGAAAAGAGTCTTAAGAGTGAGATCTTTCAGGGAGGCTGATTGTAACGGCTCCAACCTGTCTGACATGAGGAATCTTAGTACCACGTCTAAATTCCATCCAGGGGTAGCCAAACGACGCTCCTTGGTGGTCTCAAAAGACTTAAGGAGGTCTTGCAGATCTTTATGTTGGAAAGATCTAAGCCTCTATGCCGGAAGACCGATGCCAACATGCTTCTGTAGCCCTTGATAGTGGGAGCTGAAAGGGATCGTCCTTTCCTCAGGTAAAAGAGAAAATCAGCTATTTGAGCTACAGTGAACCCTCGCTACTTCGCGGTTCGACCATCGCGGATTCACCACTTCGCAGATTATTTCCATAACCCATATATATACAGTAATATATATATATATATATATATATATATATATATATATATATATATATATATATATATATATGTATGAATGTATTTATGTATATATGTAGGTATGTATATGTGTATACATATAAATATATATATATATATATATATATATATATATATATATATATATATATATATATATATATATATATATATATATATATATATATACAGTACACACACACACACACACACACATATATATATATATATATATATATATATATATATATATATATATATATATATATATATATATATATATCTAAAGTAGGAAGATGTGATGTAGTTCTAAGGGAAAAGTATGGGAAATATGTCTGGGTAATAAGCAAAGCTCTACCTCCAGTTTGTTTCTTCATTATGATCAGAGATAAATGTAAACAAAACATTGGTTGCCATTTTTTATCGTGCTTTTTAGCGTGTTTAGGAAACGCATGATATAAAATTGCCTTTAATATTTGTGCCTGTTTTAGTTTAGGGTACTGTAGTACATGCATTAAGTGTTCTGTACATTAAAAGGTAGTTTGTTAACAGTACTACGTACAAGGGAAGGTTTTAAAAGTCAAAATATACATGTTGAATAAGTAGGTAAATATGGTGTCACTACTTCGCGGATTTTCACCTATCGCGGCTGCGTCTGGAACCTATCTACCGCGATAAACGAGGGTTCACTGTACAGAGGTACTGGTCGAGGATACAGAAACTGACTTGCACCAGTCTCGGAAGACTTCCCACTTCGATTGGTAGACTCTAATGGTAGACGCTCTCCTTGCTCTAGCAATCGCACTGGCTGCCTCCTTCGAAAAGCCTCTAGCTCTCGAGAGTCTTTCGATAGTCTGAAGGCAGTCAGACGAAGAGCGTGGAGGCTTTGGAGTACCTTCTTTACGTGTGGCTGACGTAGAAGGTCTACCATTAGAGGAAGACTTCTGGGACGTCTACTAACCATCGAAGTATCTCGGTGAACCATTCTCTCGCGGGCCAGAGGGGAGCAACTAACGTCAACCTTGTCCCTTCGTGAGAGGCGAACTTCTGCAGTACCTTGTTGACAATCTTGAACGGTGGGAATGCGTAGAGATCCAGATGTGACCAATCTAGGAGGAAAGCATCTAATGTATTGCTGCTGGGTCCGGGACTGGAGAGCAATAGATTGGAAGCCTCTTGGTCAGCGAGGTTGTAAAGAGAACTATGGATGGTTTACCCCAAGTGGCCCAAAGTCTCTTGTACACATCCTTGTGGAGGGTCCATTCGGTTGGAATTACTTGCCCTTTCCGACTGAGACAATCTGCTATGACGTTCAAGTCGCCTTGGATGAACCTCGTTACTAGGGAGATGTCTTGACCTTTTGACCAGATGAGCAGGTCCCTTGCGATCTCGTACAACGTCAGTGAGTGGGTACCTCCTTGTTTGGAGATGTACGACAAGGCCGTGGTGTTGTCCGAGTTTACTTCCACCACTTTGCCTCGAAGGAGAGACTTGAAGCTTTTCAAGGCCAGATGAACTGCCAACAGCTCCTTGCAGTTGATATGCATGCTCCTCTGACTCGAGTTCCACAGACCTGAGCATTCCCGACCGTCCAGTGTCGCGCCCCAACCCAAGTCCGATGCGTCCGAGAAGAGAACGTGGTGGGGAGTCTGAACAGCCAGGGGAAGACCCTCTCTTAGGTTGATATTGTCCTTCCACCAAGTCAGACAAGACTTTATCTTTCCGGAAATCGGGATCGAGACCGCTTCTAGCGTCTTGTCGTTTTTCCAGTGAAAAGCCAGATGGTATTGAAGAGGACGGAGGTGTAGTCTTCCTAGTGATACAAACTGTTCCAGGGATGACAGCGTCCCCACCAGACTCATCCACAGCCTGACTGAGCAGCGTTCCTTCTTCAGCATCTTCTGGATGGATAGCAGGGCTTGATCTATTCTGGGGGCTGATCGTCTTGTTGTTCAGCAACGTCCTCATCAGATAGTTCCTCATCCGAAAACTGATGAGGAAACGGCAACGGAGTGGGCAACGTCTGGCTCGCTGAGTCCGGTCGCACTGGTGCATGCGTGACGGAGCCGGACGCAACGTCATGGAACTGCTGCACAGTCTGAGAACTGTCAACAACCATGGGTGCGCGAGGAAGCACAGCGTCCACCCGAGACTGTCTAGACCGTCTGGGTTGTGCAGTCAACACCATACCGGGTTGCTGAGGTTGACGCACCGCGTCAAAACAAGTCACCTCTGCTGGTTGTTGAACGTCCTGAACGTCAACAACCACCTCCGAGCGTCGCTTAACGTCAACGTGCGGCTGGCAACCCACACTGGGTCGCATCGGTGGAGGAACCACCTCAACTGGTAGACGCGAGAAGGTTACCTCAGCGTCAACAGGACGCACAACCGACCGGTTGGAAGGTTGTTGGCCAGAAGGTTCGGCAGCAACCTTCTCCGCATTAAAGTCCTCTATCAAGGACGCAAGCTTGGACTGCAGGTGCGGCAACAGACGGGGTTAGCGACTGAGGCGGTACCGCTTTCCATCCCTGAAAGCCTTGTTTATGCATGACATAATTGTACAGCAAAACTTCAAAGGCTCGAAAACAGCTTTGAAGTTGACCTGTAAAAAACTTGGAGCGTCTCCTGGCCAGGCGCCAGGGAGAGTCTACGAGATTTGAGAAGTCTATCTGGGCAGAGGCAGGAACTCCCAAGACGAGAACTTCTCTCGTGTCATATCAGACTCTCGCTCTATAAGCCAGTTTAAAAGAAGGGAAAGCAAAGGCTGTATCCCCCAAACTCCTCCTGGTGATAAACCAGTCGCCTAGCAAACGTAAAGCTCTCTAGGAGAGCGAGAGAGCACTAGCTTATAAACAACGGCTTCGAAGTAGCTAGGCCTAGTGTAAGCTCTGACGTTTAGGCGAACGAGGAGCAGCAGTTACAAAAAGATCCGGACAAAGATCCTTAAAAATCAGCATGATTTAATTAAAGTCCATAGAGGGTTAAGCAGCTTTAGGCTCCTCTCCGTCTGACAGAGTCCTCAAGGGAATATCAGTAGGAGGGGGAACAGCAACTTCCTCATCTACAGGAACCTTGTCCGATAAAAGCTGAGGCTCAAGCAAGGGAGAGACCTACCGTGGTGGCAATGCTTTACAAGCAGAGTCCACACGCACTGGTGCATTAGTAGCGGACCAGGACGCAACGTCATGTAACTGCTTGACAGTCTGTGAACTGTCAACAACTGAACTGTCAACAACAACAGGTGCGTGAGGACGCACAGCGTCCACTCGAGACTGCTTTGACTGCCTAGACTGAGCAGTCAAAACAACTCTAGAATGCGGAGGTTGACGCACAGCGTCAAAACAAGTCAACTCCGATTGTTAGCGAACGTCCTGAACGTCAACAGGAGCATCAGCAAGAGGCCTAACGTCCAAATGTGGCTGAAAAACCACACGAGACCGCATCGAGTGTGGTTCTAAACAACCTGACTGACGTGACTTAGCTACGCCAACGTCAACAGGATGCACAAAGGAACGTTAGGTTGGCTGAAAGCCAGGATATCGATGAGATAAACGGCTACACTCAACGGACTAATCGGCAGAATAGTCTTCCATAAGGGAGGCAAGCATATTCTGCATGTCTTGCCGTACAACCCATTAAGGATCAACGGAAATGGTTGTGGTAAGAGACGAGGGTAACGTCTGTGACCGCAACACTTTGCCAACAAAAAAAGGACTCTCGGAGTCTGTGTTACGCTTTTGTTAGGCAGCGAGCAGTTTTCCGATGACTGCATAGGGTCAGAGCTGTCCTAATGGCTGCAACCAGGACGCTGGACCTGTCCTGAAAGGACTGACTTTCGCTTAAGGGCCTCGAAACCTTGTTACAGGTTTCTTATGCGAAAAGCCTTCAGATGATGAGGAGAAAAACGTCTCTCTCGCCTTATGGTAGGGGAGATCTTGGTAAGATACACCCGATACCATAGAGGGAAACGTCTGTTCGCTGATCAAGGCCTCTCGAACCCATAAGTCGTTCGACATTACTTCTCCCCTGGGCTTGGGAGCTTGCAAGAGGTCCCGGACTAGGTGAACTACAGGCACGAACAGACGAACCCTCGTTCGCAACACTGTAACACTTTGCGCAATATCACTTTATCACTTCGATTTTCTGTTTTGCACTTATTTCACTGAAATCGAAACTTTTACTGATTTCTACCTAAAGCACGCAATTCTACCCTCATCAAAAGGTAGTAATTGCGAAATCAGTCGTATAATGCAAGCTTATTAATACCAGCAAAAAACAGTAAACATATTTTAAGATAAAAAATTCAGTGGCTGGGGAAGAGACTAAACACTAGTTCCTTCAAAACTACGTTTTCAATCTCTCACCGCACATTGCCTGGGGACGAGAATAAAAAACTAAAAACGTTTTATCCTTTCTCCCCGTACAGAGACTAGGGACGAGAGTAACTCGAGAACAACGTTACCCGCTTGAACGGAACGTTTTCTCTCCTCTCTCTCCCTCCGTCTCTATCTCTCTCTCTCTTTCTCTCTTGATTTCGCACCTAAGAGAAGAGCCCAATTACATTTCGTCAAAAAAACATGTTATTTGACCAAAGGAAAAAACTGAAAGGTTTTTCAATTAAAAAGTTCCTTTAAAATAGAATTTAAAACATTTAAGCTTTGAAAGAAGAATGAACAAAACGTCAGAATCGATTTACTCTTTCTGCAAAGTGAAACCGTGATACTCTCTCTCTCTCTATCGTAACGATAGAGCGCAAACTGCGTAGTATAAATAAACTAAACATTAGTTCATCTTTGAAAACAGTACGAAGACTATTCAAAGAAATTCTTTCATAAAATATTTATTAAAAATATTCGTTTAAAAGGTTTTAAATCATTAGCTCTTTAAAAGCTATTTACGATTGAAAGGGCTCAACGTTGTTTAACTTCGGTTTCCAAGTTAGGACCGCCTACTCTCAGGAAAGGTCGCATATAAACAAAACATTAAAATTTATTTTTTATGTTTATTATAAATGGAAAGTTAATCGAAGAGGCCTAATAAAGGCGGTGAGATATAAAATATATAGAGGAAAATCTATAATTAATTCATAACGTGATAAGATAATTACTAAAAGCCTAAACACACTTCCGTCTAAGGGAAGGGTCGGCCATTAAAAAGTCAAAGAAAGTCCATACTCTCTGTCACCAAAAATTAAATCTATCCAAAACGAGTTCAAGATTTAAGATGAAGATAAAACACCTGCACTGCGAAAGCTCAAACCAGAATATAGTACTTCACCAAAGATGATGGGAAAAACTCCAGGTTTCAACAGCGAGTAAAGTACGTCTTGTCGACACGTCGACAGAGAGAAAATTGAGTCTTTGTTTACATGGAGTTTGGTATCTGGCCGACAGTTGGCGCTGATGGGCACACCCGCAACCTGTATAGCGATCGCTGGCGAGTTTTTTTGTACAGTTTTTTTGTCTGTCGAGCTACAGAGTTGCAGCTATATATTCACCGGCTAAGTTAATTATTTAAAATTGTATTTTACTATTTATATTGGGTATACAGTATTGTTTTTGGCAAAGCTGAAGTAGCCATGATAATTCTAAGTGATGGATAACTATCTCACACGCTAGTTATCGGGTGGAGGAGGGCGATAGCCCTGCTACCCCGCTCACTCACATACCTGGGTTGAGTAACCACTTTGCTTACTGGCAGGACTTCTTGGGGTATAGGGTGGTGGGTCAATGTGTATAAATAGTGGAATGTTTGTATGTTAGGAAAAATACAAAGTATTACAAATTTGTCGTTTGTTCCATCGCAGATAAAAAACCTTCCACCATTTATATTGGGTAGAGTCACTCTTAGGAAGGAGGAAGTCCTTACCAACTGGCTTTGGTATTTTGGCCCAGGGTTCTCTCTACTTCGGTATGCTCGAAGTAGTAGAAACCCTACCCTCGCTAAATTCTCATGTTATGCCCTATTAGGGGCAAGCACTATTAGCGGCCTGCAGAAGTTTGTGTGTTCATGAAACTAGCAACGCGGTTAGTCTATAACGTAGGAACTCTAATACAAATCCAAGATTCCTTAGAATTTACCCAATACCCTCCCTCGAAGAGGTATTGGGGACACAACAAAGTATTATTTCTATACTTATGATACACAAGTGAAGTCTTACCTGCAGAGTGGTAGGATCAGCTTGTGCTGGGGAACCATGGTGCTGTTTTCCCCAGGGGGAGAAGGTGAAAGGAATAAAAAGCCAGTCATTATACTCGTTCGCCGTAGACTAACCCGGGTAACCTCAGCCCTCAACCCTATGTTACTTGTCCATCAAGAAGCTTGAGGTGTTTTAGACCACTTGTTGTGCAGCCACCACAGGGCCTATGGAGAACGTGTCCAGGTTCCTGTGGGTTATGTCTTGCAGGTAGTGGGCGGTGAACGTTTTGTGACATTTCCACACGCTCTATTGCAGCACCTGTGCCACGGAGTAGTTCTTTTTGAACGCCAGGGACATTATAACGCCCCTGACGTCAATAAATCTGCATCGTTTTGGAAGGAGGGTGGTTTGGATTGAGAGGATACTCAATTACCTTCCGAATCCAAGAGAAAAGGTATTCCTTGTGACCCTCCTATTGACCTTCCCCGGGCTGACACGAGGGCGAGCTGCTGCCGTTCTTTTAAGGTAACGCCTCAGACTCCTCATTGGGCAAAGCCCCAGTTGGTCTGGGTCTTCGGTTACAAAGTTGTCAGACTCCCTTGTGGACGGGGTTAGTGATGTTTGTAAACGTAATGAAAAGATGACCACGGTGTTGCTATCGTTCGAAAACGTAAGCTAACACTGCTCCCTTGGGACTAAATGCTTAAGATAATAACCCTGTAAGGGTAAAATAAATAAAATGTCTAAGAAGCCTATCGTCGTTATGCCCAGGGGTACAATGACGGCATGCGGCTGACTCAAACAATCAGTAGAAACCACGTTTGTGGCAATAACTTTACGGCTTTAGCTAGGAGAAAGGGCATGCGTCAGAAAGGAGTTCTTATGGAAGCTATGAAGTTTAAACAAACGCCGGTCAAAGTAATGTAAAACTTCTCAGGGACGAGAGTTTCCCAAAATGGGTGTACAGTAGTCATGTATGTGAGGGTTTGCTCAACAAGACCATACATTAGGTTGTCATTGACCGCTTTCCCGTATGGGGTTGCCATCGAACGCTTTCTCGCTAACGAGAAAACTAGTATCTAATGCAGGCAAGACCTGCCAGAGGGAATTAAACTGGAATGTAAAAATTCTTTCAGCTGGCTTCCGTCCTGGCAGTTGAGGGTTTCTCGATGACGAGAGACGATCACAAACTGCCTACTACCCCAACCACTAGAAGTGGGAGGGGGTGGGGGGAAGGTGACTGTGGTTCGTTCAAAAACGAAAGGAATGGACCTAGTGAGACCAGCCTAGCAGTCACATAACAATCAGGTAGGAGTGTAGAGTGGTGTTACAAGTTATGTAGCGTAACTGGATGACCAAGCCCATAGGGGGAGGGTCAACCATAGAGTTTTCAGAGTAAGCTCTGGATCGCACGAACCGTGAGATTCGGCGCGACAAGAACCTAGGGGTTTCATGTAAAGGGAACTCTAAAATTTGTCGAGAACCTTGTAGCGCGGGTCCACTCAGGGAGAGGAGCTACTATGGATCGTGAATCTATTTCACGCGACTTTAAGGGATCGTCGTGACGAGAACCCGAAGGAACCATGTTATTGATTCCTGATGGGAGGTGGAATCCCTAAGGAATCGTGTTGTGTGAACCCTGATGAGAGGCATGACGAGAACCCGAAGGAACTACGTCATCGATACTTGGAGAGAGATGGAAACACTCAGGCATCGTATAGTATGAACCCACAGGGTTCACGCGACGAGAAGCAGGACGAGAACCCGAAAGAACTACGTCATCACTGCATGGAAGGAAATAGAATCCCTCAGGCAATGTGTTCTCGGTTCACACGACCAAGGATGACGAGAACCCAAATGAACTACGTCATTGTTACCTGGAGAGAGATGGAATCCCTCAGGCAATGTGTCGTGTGAACCCTAAACAGGGTTCACGCGACAAGATGGATGATGAGAACCGGAAGGAACCACGTCATCGTTACCTGGAGGGAGATGGAATCCTTCAGGCAACATGTAGCAACGAGAATCCGAAGATGCTCTGTTATAAGAGTTGACAGACTCAACGTAACCAGAGTTGCAAGAAACCAAGAGCTCAAGCAACTAGAACCCGAAAGTCCCGAAGGCTCAACACAAGGGGAATTCGAAGGTTCCGGACCACGAGAACCCAAAGGCTTAACGCGACTAGGACCCGAAAGTCCCAGGTTACAAGAACCCGAAGGAACATTGAAATCAGAACCCAAAGGTTTGGTGTCCCCAAAGCCCGAAGGCTTAGCAAAACGAGGACACAAAGGTCCCGGGTTACGAGAACACAAAGGAACATCGAAACCAGAACCCGAAGGTTCGGTGCCCCGTAAACCCGAAGACTTAGCAAAACAAAGACCCAAAGATCCTGTGTTGCGAGAACCCGAAGGAACATCGCAACAGAAGCCTGAAGGCTCCAGATCCAGCAAGCCCGATGCAAAATCGTCACGAGACCCCGAAGGAACATCGCGATTTGAACCCGAGGACTCAAAAAGGCGTCTCCTACCGCTGAGGGAGGAGCACGAACCTCTGAATGGGAACGTCTAGCAGAAACCACCCGAGGGGGAGACTGCTCAGGTTCGAAAGCTTTCTCCCCAAGGGTGGGGGTTTGTTCTCCCAAAGGAGAACTTCTCTTAGGATAATGCACTACCCCACTTTTGGGGGAGAAGCATATGCATAAAAAGACCGCTGACCACAAGCAGTTCTTTCTAGCAAAGGAGAGATATTCCTTTGGAGGAAGAACATACCCAGGACTTTGCTATCTTACTGCCCCTGGAGGAGAAGCAACGTCTTCGGCGTCGGCCACGAGACCAAAATCCGACCAACAGGCCTCAGCACCTGCGACAATCCAGAGGTTCAAAAGGGCGTCTCCTACTGCAGGGGGAGAAAGCCCAGGGAGAAGGGGGGGTCAGAAACTCCTCCTCCCGACAGACCCCCGAAAGGGAACGACTAGCAGGAATCTCTGGAGAGGGAGTCTGCTCTGTCACAAAAAGCTGAACAAGCTTTCTCTCGTGAACGAGAGGAATGTTTTCCCGAAGAAGGACATCGCCTAGAACTAGTTTTTCCCCAGCCCGATGGGAAAAAACGTAGGTGTACATCAAGTGTGGACACTGAACAATCTCTCTCATGGATGAGAGAGATGTCCTGACGGAGGACCTTGCCTTGGACTTTGCTTTCCTCAGCCCAAGAGGTAGAAGTACAGTCTTCGGCGACAAGATATCAGCTACTAATCTTCGTCGGGCTGTCAGCAGTTCTCCCCGAAAGAGGGAAGGTTGCTAAACAGCTGAAGAAGGGAAGCTCTCCCTCGGAAGGGAGAGCAGCTCAACATCCGGGGAGGTTAATTCTACCTCAAAAAGGAAAGTTCTCCAACCTCTGGAGGCAAACCTCATGATAGCGCTTTGCTTCCCTTCAACAAGCCTTGTTCAAGTTGAAGGTCGGCATCGAGTGCTACCTCGTAACCAGCTCACAGCTCACGAGCTGCCACTAGTAGCACCAGACAGACCGGAGTGGTCGATACCACAAGAACAAACGTTATAGCAGAACAAAGAAGAGCGGCATCGATATCTAAGGAATAAAAGTTATGATGAATACAAATTATAAAATTGTTGAAAAGTTGAATAACAAGCAGTTAATAAATTTAACTTGAGAACTGAAGAAACTAATATGGAGCAACACCTAATACGTGAACAGGAAAGGTGAATCACCCGCCTCTGAGGAAATGCCGGCCATTCATGTAAGAGGAAGGGCGGCAAGTAAGGGAGTAGTAATATCAAAATAATGACGACTCCCTTGCGGCGAGACTGCAGTAATATGCTGTTACACAAACAGCACTGTAACAAGTTATATATATATATATATATATATATATATAGTATATAAATATAATATATAATTCATAATATATATATTACTCAACCCAGGTGTGTGAGTGGGCGGAGTAGCCAGGCTACCCCAATCCCCACCCACTAACTAGCGGGTGTGGTAGTTATCCCTCACTTAAAATTATCATGGCGAGTTCAGCTTCACCGAAAACAATATATCCAATATAAATAGTGGAAGGTCTGTATTTGTGCTGGGACAAATTAAATTTTATATAAATCATATTGACAATCTCTCCATTGTCACTTACCCTTGACAGAGTTGAAGACAGCTGTGTCATTGTTTTGTTGAAAGAGATGTATTTGAATAATTTAAACCAGGCAAAGAATACACAGACAGCTACTGCACTGTTGAATTGAGTTTGCCAGTAACCAAGGAATTCAAAGTCAGAAAAGGTGTTTGGATCTTCAAGGAGTTCCTGGAGTTTGCCTTTAATGGTCATTGTACAGAACAAGCTGAACCCTATACAAAGTATTGATATCTGCAAAATAGAGAGAGAACTTAGAAATCATAAAAGTTGTAGTTTTTCTATTGCTAAATTAGTCACCCTCTATAACTTGCACAATACTGAAAGGACCAAAAAAAGTATACAACGATGATGCATGTAAAAATGTGAGAAGTAATTTTCCTAGCTGAAAACTCAACACAAGAAATGCCAATAAGTTTTAGATATCCAGAGCTGAGGGAAATTAAAAAAAAACACACACAGCCATGACAAACTGTCATATTTTTGAGAAAAAGTTCTGTATTAAATTAGTGTAACGAGATAAAACAAAAAAACAATCAATGCACTTCAAGACTATGTAGATACCTTGCCAACCCCAAAATAACTTGGCCTATCTAGACAAGTATGGAGAATAAAGATGGATAATGATTAGTGTGTCAAAGTAACTGTAATTGGTAAAACATGAAATGAGGCATCTATTGCATGTGAATGTGAAGGCTGATGTATGCTGCCAAGTGTGACTCAATATGAACACTAAGCTAAATTGGGTTAAAAAGGAGCACAAGTGGATTCGCTCTGGATTAAACTTAACTGTTACTGGATGAAGACAGCAAAAGATGCCATCACTTATGTAAACTTTGCAATGAACTAGGGAAGACGACGCATTGTATAACCTAAAGTAACCTTAAATAAATAAAAGATTTAAAGACCTATTACTATTATTCCATCTGAAAACATAAAATTAAAGTTAATTGCTTGGCAATTAAAAAAAACACACTGGCTTCATAAATAAAGAAAGGATACAGTATTAACATATCGAAAGGATTAAATAGTTCTATCAATAAAAACAAAGTAAGTAGATTTAAAATATGTTGACAAAGAACCACAAAAGGGAGTAATAAAGCAAACATATGGGGAGACAACAGCAAAGATTTAGACTTCAATGGATGCTAGATCTGGATACAGTAACAAATTCATAGTCTTATCTCCCACTCATGAAATTCCAAATATGTTGAATAATTATATGATAGCTACAAAGATACCAAGGTAACACTAATTTTGAAGAAACTGGCTGACATACTTATGAAAACATAGAATTTAGCATAGTATATTCTTATTACCCAGCCAGTTCAGGTAAGCTATCTATTCTCCTAAACAGTTACACCTTGTGTAATATTTGTAGGACTAGAACCATGTAAAGAGGAAAAGGAATGAGTCTTATATGTAATTTACTGTCCATAACAGTGATTTCCCCTCATACACATCATTAAATGTTTGCAAGCAAAAGCTTTATGCATATCTATCTGAGATTTTGAAAATTCTGTTTTACATACTTTTCTATTCAATACTTTGTAAACTTTAGCCTGATACTTCCTATACTCTATTTCATATTTTTATAAAATTTGTTTTATTAGATTTTCATCTATATATTTATTAGGAGTTAAGCTCAATTCATCATTTGAACTTATTGATTTTGTTGTTTTCCTTTTTTGTGAGCTTACAATGATAAAGTGGAAGTCTTCGGCCTTGAAATATAAAACAAAATTAGTATCTAGGCATTAGAAATAGCTTTACAATGACCAATCTAATATTATTGCTGAATGATTTTCAGACCATGATTCAAACTTTCTATTGTTTTCTTTATTAGCAGACTTCAAAATCGTAACTTTTCAGTTGTAAATTAAAACTAAACTCAGCTACCTATCATGAAAATAAATATACGCTAACCAATCAATGAAAAACATCAATAAAGTCCTTTTTAGTCAACCCCAAAAAAGAGAATTAGGGAGATATAGAGTCATGAAGGTAAGGCAGGGAAGATGATAAGACAAATGAGATATACTGTATCATACTGTAATGCATGTCAATCTTTTTATGACAAAACTAATAATGTTGGTTCAAGACCAAATAAAATAAATTCTGAATTGGAAAAAATCTGAAACAATACTTCTTAACAAATAAAACAAAAAGAGAAAATTATTTAATTTTGTTTTAATGAAACCACTTACCAGGATTACAACAATATCCAAAATATTCCACATGCTCTTGAAATATGAACACTTGAGGGTTTTAATTTCCAAGGCTTCTTCAATAATATAGTATATAATGAAGAAGACAAAGATAAATTCACAGGCCAAGACAAAGTGATCAAGAGCTGTAACATATCGAAGAAGTTTCACTGTTCTAAATGACCAAGAAGGGATCAAGCCGCCTGTAGCAGGAAACTCGAAGACAATTCTGTGAAGAAATAGTTTTCAGTTTAGTACCAATAATAAAGAAAACATTAATTTTCACACAATATTACTGCTACAATTATAATAATAATTTATTGAGCAAACAAGAGAGATACTTACTTGATAACACAGAAGAGATTGATGTTGGCATTGTAGACTGTAAAATCAATAAAAACTGCTCTAGTTCCTCGTTGTATCCACAATTTCTCTCTCAAGAGAGCAAGAATAGCCTTACTCTCAGATTTATTCATACCAAGATCCTGTAAGTAGGAACAAATTCATAATTCCAGTATGAAGGGTTCCTCAAGTAGAAAATTTGCATAAATCTAATATTGTCTCCAGCGATAAGACAAGATAAAATATGAAAATCAAATCTGAAGTTACATAGCACAATACAATGATGTACATTTGGGGATACGGTCATCACTCCTCATTTGAGGGTACCAAGTTTTGAGGTCTTGGTGTGGCAAAATCAAAGGAAAGTAATCAACACTAAACTGTGGATATGAAGAATCTTTTATGCTTACAGTACTTGTAAAAATATTGTTGAGCACTTTAATAATACTGTAAATTTAATTATGTTATACAGAAGGGTATATTGTACTGTAGTACATTTGATAAGAACAATAACATACTAATCTCTCTCTCTCTCTCTCTCTCTCTCTCTCTCTCTCTCTCTCTCTCTCTCTCAGTTTTTGTCTAAAAGCTTATCCTGGGTGTATACCATATAGCACAAATCCATACTGTACAGTATGAAGAAAACAACAAGTAGTAGTAATATCAGTTGCCCCTTTATATTCCCGGGTTTGGGATTTTTCCTGATTCAATCATTTGCTGGGGACTCCAACAAAATGATTAAAGTATGAAATAATTTTGATTATTCAGCCCCGTTCTCAAAGCACTGGTTATTGCTCTTCACGTTAGTCAAGGTCAGTGCATTTCCTGACATTAATGTTCCCTAATTACCCCGCATCATGCCACAAACTGGACTCTGTTATCTAGGAAAAGAACAAGTCATTCTTCCAACATTTAAAGTTAAGCAAAGTTGAGGAACCTGGCCCTAGATATGTCGGGAAAATTATGTAAGTTTTTACTCTAATTCAACATCAATGGATGAGGAGGGCAGACTGTATACTTTAGTAGACATACAGTATATATCTGCTTATATTTTTATATGATAGTAGTCACAGCTTTACTAAACATCTACCTTGCAAAAGCTGGAAGTGATGCAATTGAAAACTTAATCATTTGTTTACTTAAATACCTTCACTAGTGTATAGCCACCAGTTGATTACAAGAAAGATAGATTTAAGATAAAACTTTCCAAATCCTATCAATAAACTTTGCACCACAATCATAGTAAAGGGATTGTAAAAGATGCTAGTTTTTTTCTGAAATTAATTGTATTAATTTATAAATTTTCCTAATGCTGTACTATTAAAAAGAGAATGTGTATTGATTGACACTCTCTCCCTCACAATTGCAGGGGATTTAAGTGGAAGTGGATTTAAAAAAAAACATTTATAACTATTATTTTAAGGAACTTCAGGCAATAACTTGCAAAATTATACTAGAGACCATATACTGTACAGCAGTATTACAGCGTATCACAAATACTGTAACCTCAAATTGCAAAATCTTTTAAAATTCTTAAGAAGAATCATAGCACTACTCCCTTTGATGACTCGTATAGTGGAGACATCCATCCATACATTAGAATTTGAAGTGGGGAAAAAGATTATTCTGCTCTATAAATATATAAAAATCTAAAAGTTTCCTTTTCCAAATGTCAGAGCATTGGGGCTAAGCAAGCTATTTTAATATCAAATTCACTTATACAAGCTATTCTAACAGACACTACGAGTTATGAACTCTACAGCAAACAATGTTCTCACAGACATACCTGATAGTAACCAGCTCCACTATAGGTGGCAATTTTTCCCCAATGACTTGAGCCATTCATATCCTTTTCGGAGGTATATTCCCACCTGCAAAATTTAAGTATATATTCAAACAGGGTACAGTATTCTGTTAAGTTTTGGTTTTCAAAGGCAAATAGAGCATGCCAAGAGTATAAAATTCATACTAAATATACAGGATAATACAATAGAACTGAGTTCTTTCTAGATATCAACCTTTTTTTATTGTGCATTTACTAAGAATCACAAATATCTGATAGATTTAATATGTAATTATGAAATAAGATCCCTTACAATACGTTAATCCTTAAATCAATACTGCTTGTATCAAGTGTGTGAATAACTATAAGAATTAAAGATGGCTGTCATTAATTTGTCATCAAATTCTCTATGGCATTTCATCTTTGACTATTGGTAATTACCCAAATTTCATACCTATTTTCGTCACACTATAACTACTGTACTGTACTTGTATCTAAGGCACAACAAGCAATCAACTACTCTGTTATGTAAGAAAACAGGGGGTGAACGCTGGCAGAGCGTAACCCTCTTCTCATCTACTGCCACCCCACTGCCTGGAAGAAATAAGTTGGTAGCTTGAAAAAACTGCATGCCCAGATTCCTTCCAGGAAGCTGTGGGAAGTTCTGCAATGATCTAGGAAAAGCCCAGAGGCCACCTTTGGGAACCTAAGCACCAAAAAGTTCTGAAGTAACTTGTCTGGGTGAGGGAGGGGGCATGGAGCACCAGCGATGGCTTGAGCACTTGAAGGACACCTATAAGTGCTGCCCAATGACCGAGGCCTCTCCTGAGGACGAATCCTAGGTAGCCTCCGTCCGCCAGTTGCTCCCATGAACGTGCGAACGGGCACCTATCAGAAATACTAACCCAGGACTGTCCGCCTCCATCAGCAGCAATCCAAGGTTCGGTGTCTTAGGTGGAGACGAATTTCGATTAGTCTCTTACCCAGACAGTGAAGCGGGTACAACAGGTTACTGCGTTGATTCATTTACCTCGCACCTAAATAATACAATTGTTCTGTTATTTGAACAGAACTGACCACATATTCGAGAACTGAAGACAGCCAGAGAAGACCTGCATCGGTTGGGAAAATATCCTTGCTACTAAACATGACAGACATGAAAGGACCTCTAATACTCTTCCTTCTGCTGGACGAGGCAGAGGGATGGACCATGGCCCTGTGCCTGAAGGTATGGTGAGAAGATCCCTCCTGCCCTCGGCTCCTTGTGGTCTTCCAGTGTGCGCAAATACTCAAGGAAGGCTTTGAATTATGCCATCCTCTTAACTTGTTCTACTGAAGTACTCAGAGTTAAGGGAGGAGCAGCAGTCTAATATCCCCCAGTACAAAGAGAGATGGAGTTTATGTCCGGGGTCATAAACTCCTGGCACCCCCGGCCCCGTTACTGGATAGGCCGGAAACCGAATCCATGGTGCCACGAGGGCTGTGATAGGGGATCATGCATTTCTCTAAGGGGACAAAACATGCAGTCGTACCCCATTACCCCCGGGTTACCAAGGTAGTTGAGAGGACAAGAGCTATGACCCAGGTGGGTGGAAGGGGGCTGTGACAAGGGATGTCACGGCCCTGACCTTGTGCATTGGCCCTGGGAAGCCGAAACAGAGAGCAGACACCTGTCCATCCCAGCTACCTTGGGGACCTGACCCACAGCTCCAGGGGCCCAAGGCTCAGGGCTCTGACACAGGATCATTGCTTTAATGCAACAGAAACCACAACACTGGTGAACACTGTCACGGGGAGGAGCAGTCACCCATACAGAGGAGTGGAAGCCCCAGACCGTCAGGCACAAGGGTTGGAGTGAAGTACAGAGGAAGGAGGGGAGTGTGACTAGGTCAGGAGAGATGCATGGGGACACCCCCACCACTGGGTTACATGTACTTTTGGCCATAGGGCCCCAGGGAAGTGGAACCAATGCAGACCTCACAGGGGACACAGACACTGGGAACACACTTACCATACCCTTCACCATTGGCATCACCAAGGGATATAATGACCCTGGGGAGCCTACATAAAAGACCTTAAGAGGACAATCTAATGAGCACAAGAAGCACAGCTTTCTCCCTCTCCCTATGATTACAAGCATACACCTGATACAGTAAATGAGCCCCCAACCTAATCTCGGCACACAGGGACGATTGCAAACAATCATACCTCTAGCAGAGCACAGAGAGAGTGTGGCTCTACAGCCAGTTTAACAAAAGAAAACAGAAGTAAAGTCCATCTTCCCATGGTTGAGCATCTTAAAAGTTTGATTAGGGGAGCATGGGTACGTCTGTACTCAATGTGGCCAAACACATAAGTGAAGAGGCTTTGATAAGTAAAGTGGGGTGGGGCTCCTTGCCCTCTCTCCAGCCTGTCGCTTAACAGCTCGTTAAAACTACTTAATGGCTGACCAGCTCATACTGAAAAAAATTGCCTACCTAAATGATGATAGTTTGCATTTTGCATAAGAACAAATGTTGCATTCTTGATAAAAAGAAATTAAAAACTAAATATACATACGCAGTGCCATTGACATCAATGCCAAAAGGAGTTTTGTCTTCTGCATTCGGGGAGTATATATCAAAGCATTGCCGTATAGCTCCTTGAAAGTCGCTAGGAACCACACAAGAATCATTTCTAACGCGTACCTGCAAAACAAACTAGGCTTTACTGAGATTTTCTTTTAAAATCTAAACATACCTGTACTGGTAACATTCTTCTTACATTTCCTATGTAAAAGATAACTGTCTTTTTCCATTAAATTAATACATAACACAGATTGAATGAGCTACATATTTCTTCTGGCGAATCATTTTTTCATAAAAACTAAATTTATCTATAAATATGACAATTTTTAAGTCTATTTTCATATGGAAAACCAGAGTTCCTTGAATGGATGCCAACAATATAGTCTAAATGATTTGTATAGGTCAAGTTTACTAAGTTATTGAGATAAAACAATGAAAACTAGGCAAATATTTTTGGCTTTAGATTACTAATTAAATGAATAAGGTTTCCTGCTGTTGGTGAGATTTCCTTGCAACTTAAGCTCAGTATTTTTACATTTCAAAGAACTCTTTAAATAAAAAAGGAAATTAACTCTATTTTTTCCTTAAAGGTAAATACACAACACTGTTTCATATATGAATAGAATAATCATAAAGAGCTTTGAAAATCAACATTTGAAAAAACACTGTGATGGGCATACATGACAGGCCCCAGCAACATTTGTGTTCAGTTAAATTGAAACTTGTGGACACCATGAAGTATTTATCATCACATACATACATATACCAAGGCACTTCCCCCAATTTTGGGGGTAGCCGACATCAACAAATGAAACAAAACAAAAAGGGGACCTCTACTCTCTACGTTCCTCCCAGCCTGACAAGGGACTCAACCGAGTTCAGCTGGTACTTATATCTTTCAACTTGAGTTATGCAGATTTCCTTCAAAAAACATGCATTTGGCTCAAGAAAAGTTTGCATTGTACAGAAAACCCACGAGGAACTACAAAAGAGGCTGTAAATTGGCTCTATAATGAACATAGGCAAAAGAACCTCGGTAAAGCAAACCAGTAGGTTCTTAGTTGGTTATATACGACCCAAGAATCAGGGCCCCTCATTTTCACAAATCAAAATTAATGGAGATCACAATGGCTGGCTGTGAGAGGGTTCCCTGAAAGGATAGTCTACATCTCTTGGCATCAACTATCACTATACATCGGCTTGCATGTCTTCACCCAAAAGTGGGGCTGTGATCATCGTGTATACTGAGCCATTAAAACTTGCAAATATAAAAGTACTACCGCTAGAGAGTTCTGGGGTCTTTCGACTGGCCAGACAGTGCTACATTAGATCCTTCTCTCTGGTTACGGTTCATTTTCCCTTTGCCTACACACTCACACTGAATAGTCTGGCCTATTCTTTACATATCCTCCTCTGTCCTCATACACCTGACAACACAGATTACCAAACAATTCTTCTTCACTCAAGGAGTTACTGCACTGTAATTGTTCAGTGGCCACTTTCCTCTTGCTAAGGGTAGAAGACTCTTTAGCTATGGTAAGCAGCTCATCTAGGAGAAGGACACTCCAAATTTAAACCATTTTTCTCTAGTCTTGGGTAGTGCCATAGCCTCTGTACCATGGTCCTTCACTGTCTTAGGGGCATACTCAAGCACACTCTCTTCTTACTCTTTTACCCTTACTCTTCTTAAAATATTCTATTTTCCTTTCCACACTGGGCTACTTTCCCTGGTGGAGCCCCTGGGCTTATAGCATCCTACTTTTCCAATTAAGGTTGTGGCTTAGGAAGTAATAATAATAATAATAATAATAATAATAATAATAATAATAATAATAATAATAATAATAATCCTTTTAAAAATAGTCTCTTCAAAAGCTGCTCATAGTAGGTTCCACTGCTCATTGTTAATGGAAGATTAATCAGGTAAAACACCTAAAATACCCATACTTGACCACTGGTTCAACTTTTTCTAGAACAGTTAAAAAGTGTGATCTTCTTAATCTATTAGTCATCTATACATGGTGATTTCCCTTTCAGCACACTTATTTCAAATCAACCATAAAATTTTACTGTTCATAGAGGTATTCCTACCTGCTTGACTAAAGGAAAATTGTTCTTCTTCTCACTTTCTTACCATCTTCAATTACAGTATTAAATTAAACTTGCAAGACCACATTGAATTGTCAGGTCTCCATTTGTGGTAAAAAAATATCTTGGTGCTTAATCTAGCAAGTAATCCAATTGGCAATGAAATTTGTGGACATGAAAAGAAAATAGAAATACTCTTGTGGAAATAAAATCATCTATATTCTCATTATCAATGGAAACCTAAGGATCTAACCTGTCTCAATCGAGGAGCCCCAAGCAATCTGTTTTCATAAAGGATATTTTTATCATCTTGGTCTGTTCCTGTTAAAGCTGTATCATACCAGTACTCCCAGTACAGTCCATCCAACAGTACATTTTCTGTAAACTATGAGAACAAAATTAAGTTAACTCTTCTATAGAAAAACTATTACACAGATACAATCAGACAAAGGCCCAATTATAAGGTAGTTCAAGCACTTCAAGATTTTTGCCATAAACAATCACATACAATTGCACAAGATATTTACAGAAATTTCAGTGCAATACCATAATTGCAATCCTGCTATTGTAACTACAATGACAATTTTACAATATTCATTAGGAATCAACATACTATCAGTAATGATACACGCACACAAACAAACAAACAAACACACACACACACACACACACACACATATATATATATATATATATATAGTGCAAAGCTTTAAGATCAGCAAAATTTGAATAAATGATGAAGTATAAGCTTAAATCAATAATGACTTTTCAAAGTACCGACAGTAACTTCCTACGGCAAAAATCCTGATCATACAGTATTTCAGAAATATAAATATGATAAGAAATATAAAATATAAATAAATGTCCAGGAGCCCACATTTATACCTAAAGTTTAACTAAATGCCCTTTCCTTAGCATCTGAACTCATGTTCCTTTAGTTACCTACCTCATAAAATATGTAAATAAATCTTTTACCTTATTGATCTTGAAAAATGTACTAATAAACAACTAGATTTAAAGTATAAAAGCTGTAAAAAGTTATAATTAAAATATTTCATAGTAAGCCATGCTATTTCAGCATATCTCTTTAAATGTATTTAATTTAGTTCAATTCATTACAATGTCTTTAAATGGTACATTGATCATTTCCATATTTGAAACATACCCTCCAGAAATCTTGGACTTGAGTTGATCCTCGGAAGGTGTTCCGAGTGTCCGGGTACGGAGCATCTAAGAATAAATCACTTAGAACCTTTGTGTAGTAGTACATCGTGGGAGAGGTCATACCAAAGGTCACTGTTGAAAGAAATAATGTTCATTAACTTTACTCTTTCACAAATTCAAAAAGAATTTCATTGTGAGACATAGGCCTTACGAAGCAGCCTTTCAACAAATAACAATAATGGATATGGAAAAAAAATATTTGGAATACTAAAAAGCAAGACATACAGTAGTAGGTCTAAGACCAAAGATTCATGAAACCTGTCTGTATTTATTTAACAGAAAAGAAAATATTTTAAAATTAAAAAGAAAAATAAGAGAAGTTAATTGAACAACCGTTCAATGATCTTCGAAAAATATGAGTACTGTGCAGAAATTTTATAGCAAAAATCACTGCTTAATACAAAAATACCTTTCAAATGTTCAGCTGCCAATAAGCCAGAAACAAATTCAATACACATTTGTTATGATGAACCAATCGTTTTAAACTGTAATTAACAGTATATAGGAGTAATATGATACTTACCCATAGCCACTACGAAATCCATCATTACCTGCAGAGTAAATTTCCCCTAACGTGAATTATTAATGAACTCACATACAGAAAACTTACACACAAGAACCTCTTCATACACTTACACAGAAGGATCACCAGCAGTATATCAAGCCTTTTGATGTATAATGCGCCATTCATCTCTCTCTCTCTCTCTCTCTCTCTCTCTCTCTCTCTCTCTCTCTCTACAAATAGTCTGACAAACACACACATTATGTATATATATATATATATATATACTGATATACAAATAGTATGACAAATGCACACACACACACACATACATACATACATACATACATATATATATATATATATATATATTTATATATATATATATATATATACTCTATATATAATGCTGTGTGTAAAATATGTTACAATGCACTAATGAAATTATCCTTAACATCATCTATAAGAAAATAACTATTGCACTTACAAATACAGAGAATGACTAAGAAGATTATGTAGATGACAAGTTCTCTGAGGGTTGTCCGCACATAAATTTCTCTGTCCTCACCCTTGGTCATCTGTCTTGTCGCCCACATTCCTGCCAACAAAAAAATAGGATTGTAGTAGTAGTAGTAGTAGTAGTAGTAGTAGTAGTAGTAGTAGTAGTAGTAATCAATTATCTGAAAGTTATGATTACAACTACATGAGACCATAACAACGAATTTAATGTTTTCAAATTGTTTTTCATTCATTCCATCAATATGTTTACCGACTCCTTCAACATACATGTAGTTTAATTTCCATTCCTTTTTTTTTGGGGGGGGGGGGAGGGTTAAAGAAAGATCTGTATTTTTCTGCAATTAACTTGTAAATAAATCATCTACAGTGTAGTGACATCTAAGCATCAGAGCTAAAGGTATTCTCTTTTTCCTATATCATGAAAACAATAGCATATTTACAAAATTGTGGAATAGAGATCTAAAAAGGAAAATATCAAACGAAGCGCCTATGTAGAAAACCATTTGCTACAACTCCAGACATACGTTTCCCAGATCAACATAAGTCTCAGGTGGCATAGGAGCTGTTCTCCCTTTTAAAACAGGAGCAACCAACTAAAGCTGAGGACCGGAACCTGTTCGTTCCACATTCCCCATGAAGTGACGACCATCATACTTTCAATAGCTTTAATGTTTTCGTATCAGGTTGGGCTTTTATTGGTAATGTGTTTGGACTCATACACACTCCCACATCTAAAGAAAGTAGAAAATCGCCTTTTTCTCTAGAGGAATATCTGGTACAGTTAGAATCAAAAGAACGATGACACTCAAAGGAAATCTTTAGTCAGGTGTCTCTAGTGTGCCCATGACAAAACAGACAAGGTGTTGCTCTTCTTACTACTACTATGAAATGGGTGGAGCATTCTTCAACCTTAGCGAATCAAACACAGTAAAGGGCTGTCATGTTAGCAAACACATACACAAGTTACAAATCATTTAACATCCCAGCTATCCACTGCAAATAAGAAACACTCACTCGCGCGCACACACACACACACACATATATAGGCCTATATATATATATATATATATATATATATATATCTGTTTTAAGGGGTGTTGAGAGAACGTAAATAATTATTCTTGATACAGCCTGTAAAATATTGTATCATTTCCTAAATATTATTTAATAACCGTTAGTGTTCTAGCAAATATTTCTAATCGTATATCATTATTAGTCGATTGGTAAAATATAGCAGCAGTAGAATAAAGTAGCTGTGGTTGTCGGAAGTTTGATGATAACGAAATTTAAGTATCACCATTGCATAATAGATCAGTGATGGATACAATAGATAATGATGACTTCATAACACCTTGAATACAATCATAATTTATTACTTCGTATCGAAAATAAGTTATATTGAGGTAAATGAGGACGCTATTTCATTCTGGCAAAAGCTATCAGAAATTTGTATTAATTGACAAATCATATAAAAAAATCAAGCCTATTAATCTCAGAACGACGTAATTTTCCGAAATTTTGTCATGAAAGTATGATATACCTATTTTCCCAAAATGTATTCTCTAAATTATCAGAAAAATACATTTGCAGATGGCATAAGCACAAAATTATTCCCCATGCTAATACACTGACTGCAAGTTATAAATTGTGGTCAGGAAGTTCGTATGATTGGCCTTGATCTTAGTGCTGCCTTTGACCGTATTAATCATGAGGCCCTTGTTTTCAAACTGAAACAGTTGGGAGTGGGTGAGTCGTTTCTTAGCATTATTATTGATTTTTTAAGTAATAGATCTCAAAATTTTGCTAATGGGCACCATAGTGAGTATAGGAATGTGCTATCCGGTGTTCCACAGGGTAGTGTTCTTGGCCCATGACTTTTCATACTATATACACATGACATGTGGTTTGGCCTAGAAAACAAGCTTGTTGCATATGCAGATGATGCTACTCTCTTTGCATCAATTCCATCCCCTGAATGTAGATCTGGGGTTGGTGAATACCTTATAGAGATCTAGCTAAAATTAGTGCATGGTGCAAATTATGGTGTATGAAGTTGAATCCTAACAAAACTCAAAGTATGATTGTAAGTAGGTCAAGGACGGTGGCTCCTCAACATCCGGATCTCAGTATTGATAATGTTTCTTTAAATTTGTATGACTCTTTTAAAATTTTAGATGTGATTCTCGACAGCAAATTTACTTTTGAGAAACACATTAGGTCTGCGTCTTCTTCAATTGCACAAAAAATTGGCTTATTGAGAAAGTCTTACAAGATTTTCGGTGATCAATCTATTCTGAAGAAGTGTCTTAATTCTTTCATTCTACCTTGTTTTGAGTATTGTTCTCCTGTCTGGTGTTCAGCTGCTGATTCTTATCTTAATTTGTTGGACAGAAACTTACGGTCTATTAAATTTCTTATTCCTGATCTAGATATTAATCTTTGGCACCGTCGTTCAATTAGTTCATTATGCATGTCGCATAAGATTTTTCATAACTCTGACCATCCTTTATATTCAGATCTCCCTGGACAATTCTATCCTGTTCGTAATACTAGGCAGGCAGTTAATTCTAATAGCCAGGCCTTCTCCATCATGAGGCGCAATACTACACAGTATTCTAGAAGTTTTATTCCAGCCGTTACCAAGTTGTGGAATGATCTTCCTAATCGGGTAGTTGAATCAGTAGAACTTCAAAAATTCAAAGTTGGAGCAAATGTTTTTATATGGACCAGGCTGACACGAGTCTTTTTATTGTTTATATATGACATATCTGTTTTTGACGTTGTTAATAGTTTATATAGGACATCTGTTTTGACGCTGTTACTGTTTTTAGAATGATATATTGTTAATTTATTCTCATCATTTATTTATTTCCTTATTTCCTTTCCTCACTGGGCTATTTTTCCCTGTTGGAGCCCTTTGGCTTACAGCATCTTGCTTTTCCAACTAGGGTTATAGCTTGGCTAATAATAATAATAATAATAATAATAATAATAATAATAATAATAATAATATATAAGTGCCAGTAGCTTTATCATGAGAAATTACACTGGCTGGAGATCAAACTTACTTCTTATCAGTTTCATGCACTACGTTCTCTAAATCTTGATTCAATTGGGCTTAACTATGAATGATAAAGTCCCTATTTACAGTGATCAAGTACCCGAATTAGCACAACTATGTGGTGTTGTATGTGGGCCTTTGGACCGGGTGAATTACTCCACGTAGATGGGAGCTTAACGAGCAAAAATTACATTAGTTCACTGCTCGAGCAATAGCCATCCATACCAGCTCAGCCTATCAAGGTAGTAGTTAAACCACAATTTCTACAGCTGGTGCAGTAAGTAGGAAAGGGAAAACCCAAATATTAAAACATCTCGAAAAAAAATGTTTGATTGTCCATTCAATCACTAAATACCACAGCCGAATCACGATACCCTTGGATTCCTAAATATTTTCTCGCACTTTAGATTTTATTTTCTGAGCTTCTTCCTCTATCCCCTGACAAGTCTTGTTAGGTCTTTATTCTTTAACATTTTTGCTCCATTCTTTCATTCTTTAGGAATTTATTACTTAACATTTGTGTTCCCCTATTTCATTCTTTAACATTTGTGCTCCTTTCTTTCATTCTTTGACAATATATCCATCAAACATTCTTGTTTTTAAAATGTATGTTCTTCCCCTCCGGTGCTAGTCTTAGACCGTCAATATTAGTTCCTAGCTTCTCATTATCCCTCCAGAAAAGAAATCTCTCCCGAGCGCCAGCATGAAACACCTTCACTGGACCATTCCAACCTTGAACTATTTGATATTTGCGTGAAGCCAAGACAAAATATTCATTAGCTGGATTCAGAAATAAGACATTTGGAGAACTGTATTTCATTTCCCTTAATCTTAGATATTTCAATCTCCATCAAACCCCCCCCCCACAAGGAAAAAAAACTCTTGCTTCCATGAATATGAGGTGTCACTCAGGTTTTTTTTATACAATACTTGTCTCATTCCTTTATCATTATTGCAGTTAACGAAAATATCTTGGTTGATTTTAAAGCAAACGGGAAAATCTTTCTACAGAGCACTTGAGGTATAGAGGACTACAAAATATGATGATCTAACTATATCGAACCAGACAAATGTTAGTATACGGATCCTTAGGGAAGCAAATCCTCCAAACACCCAAAAGACAACGACTCACTAATTACAGATATTTTCTTTCACAAAATCCCCCCT
>NC_090739.1:77125287-77130287 GCF_036898095.1 Palaemon carinicauda
AATTTAATTCCCATATAATCAACTAATAGCTGCAAGTACAAAATTATTGCACAGAAGAATCACCAGCATTGCATCAACCACATTACACACTTTACTATCCTGCCTCTTTTAAAGGTCCAAAGGTCACTCGCGGGTGACAGAGGCAAGGTACAGGACAATGTCTAAGAGACCCAACATATAGCCCTTTCACCAAAGCTAAGACCAGGGAGGGCCAGGCAATGGATGCTACTGACGCAACAGGTAGACCTATAAGCTCCTCCTACCTAAAATTGATGGTGAAACTGCTGGCAGTACTAGAAAGTATCGGGCTTGGGTATGGCTCGAACTCCCGTCCAACAGATTGCAAGACAGGGACATTTCCAATTGACCCCTAGTAATTGTTCTTCACTAATCTAAAAAAAAAATATATTGCATCATTGTTGGCCCTTAGAAAACACAATATACATAGTAGGGATTATTCTTTCATGAGATAAAATTAATGAATAGTTTTCCTAGTCAAGTTATTGAAACCTTTGAACTTCATAAGTTCAGTTTTATCTAAATAAGTTCTTAACAATTCTCGTTTCATAAGTTATATGTTCTATAATCATTTGATTTTGTCACTTATCAAAATTCGTTTTATTATTTTTATTTCTCTTTCATTATCTATTCTTGATTTCTCAGTTTCTTTATTTGCATTGGGCTGCTTTCCCTGTTAGGACACAATATTGGGCGGTATTCATAAAGAAAAGAATATGCTTATACTTGCAAAATATGAAGGAAATCCTTCTACTTGTATTCATAAACATCTCAAGCAAAAGCTTCTACTTTTAGAGCAAAAGCATATCCTTATAATTACATAAAAGTAAATAGTTATACATAAAGAAGACCCTTTACTTCATATAAAGAGCATATGCTTCGAAAAAGCTGAGTCTGGTCAGTAGCAGACTGCAGTTAGAAGAGAAAGGTTGTCCTGTCCGATTCTCAGCACGATGGCAAATTTTGTGGATGTGAGGCATGTTGAACAATACATGCCCCGTTTACCCACACTTGATCGTGATTTCAAGATGTTATACCGTTTTGAAGAACAAAATGTACAGTGGCTTGCGGACAGATATCTTGTCCACACCTGGAATCTCGATGAAATATCAAGGTTAAGCCATAACTTGGTGATATGCATTTTACATTTGCTTTTGCATCTATAAACAGTTGGGAGAATACGAAGGCTGCTGCATTTAGGGATGTATGTATGTACAAACAGTATATATGTATGTATGTATGTATGTATGTATATATATGTATGTATGTATATATATGAATGTATATATATATATATATATATATATACTGTATATATGTGTGTGTGTGTACAGTACATGCAAATATACTGTATTCATATAATATATAAATATAGATTATATATATATGTATATATATATATATATATATATATAATCTATATGTATGTATATATTATATATATGTATATATATGTATATATATACATCGTATAAATACACATATATACACATATATAAACTATATATATATATATATATATACAGTATATATATATATATATATATACATATATATATATATATATACAGTATATATATATATACATATACATATATATATACAGTATATATATATATATACATATACATATATATATATATATATACATATATCGATTCGTACCAGAAATAGATTGTTCTAAATCCCAAACCTGAAATAATTTAGCTGAAATCAACTATTTCAATTCGGTTTGCTTTAAACCGAAAATTACCCTTCGCCCTTCGTCCGGGTATCTTAAAGTTTCCTTCAAACTGCAAAGTTGAGCGTCTTCAAAACTTTTCAACTCAAATCCATAAATCAAATCACGTAGTTTATTATTATTATTATTATTATTATTATTATTATTATTATTATTATTATTATTGTTGTTGTTGTTGTTATAAAACAAGAATGGAATTTTTCGCGAGTCCTAAAAGAATTCGGAAGAAAATCTTCTCGGATTTCCAAATGGCTTCAGAAGAAATAGCCATAGACTTAGCATGGAATTCTGAATGCCTCCAGAACGGAATCTCAGAACGGTATCGGAAGAAAACTTTCCCGAATTTCCAAATGGCTTCATAAAAAATAGCCATAGAAGCCATAGACTTAGCATGGAATTCTGAATGCCTCCAGAACGGAATCTCAGAACGGTTTCGGAAGAAAACTTTCCCGAATTTCCAAAAGTCTTCAAAGGACATAGCCGTATACTTAACATGGATTTCTGAATGACTCCAGAACTGAAATTTCCAGGAGCAGTCCTAAACAACTCCTCCCCGAGCTTCAAATGACTTCTGAAGACCTGATCTTCATTTTTTCAAACGTAGCCTGCAACACCTCACATGATCTGTATGTAGCTGGCGAAATCTATCTAAGGAATTGCGCGTCAATAGGAGTAAGAGGAAATGAGTTGACTGGGAGAAGGATTTCACTAAACTCACAGAGATCGCGTTCTGGCGGAATAGGAAGCTGCTGGTAAGAATTATGTGTTACGTCTTCGGAACACCATCAACTACAGATGGTTTTGGTTGCTGCCGAAGTTGCCGATCGTTCGTTTTATATCGCCCGACCTATAGAAAGACACGGGATCTTCCGTTGGCAGCTGAGCTTTGAAGATCATAATGTATGCGCCTTGAAAGATCCTTTGCTTGGGCTTTTGGGACGATATCTTATTAAAGGAGACTCTTGGAAAAAGTACGAGGCTTTGTATCGGTGCAAAAACGGATTGCGGGGAATGAGGATGGAGGCAGAATGGTTCAAATGAACGGTGAGTGACGTGTAGTTCTTCAACAGGATTGTCCCAAAATTTCGGCATTGAAGTAAGGACATATCCAGATGACATTGGTAAATATATCATGTTGCTCGTCATTTACTTTGGCATGATATTGTATACGGAGAAATCGATAGTATTCATCTCTCTACTCATTGCCCAGATAGGTAATGAATAAATGCCTTCGATTTCCCTGAGGAATCTGACGAAGTGAGGACTCGCGGCACTGATATCTCTTTTGAAATCTAGAGGGACACTGACGAACTAAGGAAAAGAGACAATGAAATCTCGAAAGAAAAAGATAATCTAATGAAAGAAGATTTTGAAAACTAGAAGACAGGAGAGAACGGTGAAGAGGAGCCTCTAATGCCAGAGGTAAGACACCTAAAAATAGAGAGCCTCTAATGCCAGAGGTAAGACACCTAAAAATAGAGAGCCTCTAATGCTAGAAGTAAGGCACCTCAAAATATAGATAGAAGACCCTCAAATGCTAAAAGTATGGAACCTAGAAATATATGTCAAAGAACTTCTAATGCTAGAAAGTGTGGGAGCTAAAGAGAGAGGTCAAAGAACTTCTAATGTTAGAGGTATGGGAGCTATAAAGAGAGGTCAAAGAACTTCTAATGCTTGAGGTAAGGGAGCTGAAAAGAGGTCCAAAGAACTTCTAATGCTAGAGGTGTGGGAGCTAAAAAGAGGTAAAAAAAACTTCTAATGCTAGAAGTGTGGGAGCTAAAAAAGAAGTCAAAGAGAACTTCTAATGCTAGAGGTTGTGGGAGCTAAAAAGAGGTCAAAGAACTTCTAATGCTTGAGGTGTGGGAGCTAAAAAGAGGTCAAAGAACTTCTAATGCTAGAGGTGTGGGAGCTAAAAAGAAGTCAAAGAACCTCTAATGCAAGGGGTGGGGGGAGCTAAAAAAAAAAGGTCAAAGAACTTCTAATGCAAGGGGTGTAGGAGCTAGAAAGAGGTCAAAGAACTTCTAATGCAAGGGGTGTGGGAGCTAAAAAGAGGTCAAAGAACTTCTAATGCAAGGGGTGGGTGATCTAAAAAGAGGTCAAATAACTTCTAATGCTTGAGGTGTGGGAGCTAAAAAGAGGTCAAAGAACGTCTAATGCAAGGGGTGGGGGAGCTAAAAAGAGGTCAAAGAACTTCTATATGCAAGGGGTGTGGGAGCTAAAAAGAGGTCAAGAGAACTTCTAATGCAAAGGGTGGGGGAGCTAAAAAGAGGTCAAAGAACTTCTAATGCAAGGGGTGGGGGGAGCTAAAAAGAGGTCAAAGAACCTCTAATGCAAAGGGTGGGGGAGCTAAAAAGAGGTCAAAGAACTTCTAATGCAAGGGGTGGGGGATCTAAAAAGAGGTCAAAGAACTTCTAATGCAACGGGTGTGGGAGCTAAAAAGAGGTCAAAGAACTTCTAATGCAAGGGGTGTGGGAGCTAAAAAGAGGTCAAAGAACTTCTAATGCAAGGGGTGGGGGAGCTAAAAAGAGGTCAAAGAACTTCTAATGCAAGGGGTGGGGGATCTAAAAAGAGGTCAAAGAACTTCTAATGCAAGGGGTGGGGGAGCTAAAAAGAGGTCAAAGAACCTCTAAATGCAAGGGGTGGGGGAGCTAAAAAGAGGTCAAAGAACTTCTAATGCAAGGGGTGGGGGAGCTAAAAAAGAGGTCAAAGAACTTCTAATGCAAGGGGTGGGGGGTTTAAAAAGAGGTCAAAGAACTTCTAATGCAAGGGGTGTGGGAGCTAAAAAGAGGTCAAAGAACTTCTAATGCAAGGGGTGGGGATCTAAAAAGAGGTCAAAGAACTTCTAATGCAAGGGGTGGGGGAGCTAAAAAGAGGTCAAAGAACTTCTAATGCAAAGGGGTGGGGGATCTAAAAAGAGGTCAAAGAAATTCTAATGCAAGGGGTGGGGGAGCTAAAAAGAGGTCAAATAACTTCTAATGCAAGGGGTGGGGGATCTAAAAAGAGGTCAAAGAACTTCTAATGCAAGGGGTGTGGGAGCTAAAAAGAGGTCAAATAACTTCTAATGCAAGGGGTGGGGGATCTAAAAAGAGGTCAAAGAACTTCTAATGCAAGGGGTGGGGGAGCTAAAAAGAGGTCAAATAACTTCTAATGCAAGGGGTGGGGGATCTAAAAAGAGGTCAAAGAACTTCTAATGCAAGGGGTGGGGGGAGCTAAAAAGAGGTCAAAGAACTTCTAATGCAAG
>NC_090739.1:77133523-77146023 GCF_036898095.1 Palaemon carinicauda
CACCACCTAGTACAGGTAAATAGACACACAAAGACCTTCTCCTCCAAACCAGTCTCATGATCAAAAATATTAATAGCACCAGTATAATCAACTCCTATTGATTGGAACGGTCTATTATATCTCGCTCGTTCTATAGGTAATGGTGGGGGAGGAGGCAAACACAACCGTTTCTTAGTTAACTTCTGACACAAAACACACTTTGACAGAATCGATTTGATTACTTGACGTGCTTTAGGTACCCAAAAGGTTTCTTTCAACAATACCAGTACAGAATTGACACCACAATGGTGATTATGTCTATGCAAATGTTCAACTATCAATACTGTTAAATAACTTCTGGAAGGCAATAACATTGGGCACTGAGTATCATAAGACATGGAAGCGTTTTTCATGCGACCCTGAGACCTTATTAGGTCTTCCTTATCAACAAATAAGTTTAACTGATTACACAAATTCTTAATATCCATGGACACTCCATGTGAATTCTTATCACAGAGGTACATTCTGGTAGTAGAAAAATGTTGCTTCTGTTCAAGGAGGACAAGTGCCTTCATTTCGTTAACAACAAACTTAGAACCTTTACTGCACTTACTAAGAAAGAGCAAAATTGACCTCATGATACGTTTAAGCTTACTTAAATTACTGTAACGTGGGATGTCAATTAATGGGGGTGGAGGTTGTACAAACTTAGGTTCTGAAAGAATTTCATTAACATGCACAGTTTCTGTAGCTAAAGATTGGGGGTAATCACCAGTTAAAAGCCATTTTGGACCATTCCACCACAAGGAATTTTGCGATAAATCTTTACTATTACTACCTCTGGATAGAATATCAGCTGGATTATCCTTAGAGGGGGTATACCGTAGGAGAAACTTGAACTCATTAATTTCAGTGACTCTGTTTCGTACATAGGGAATTTTACTATTATTGTTCTTCACCCAACACATAGAAACCATGGAGTCACTCCAGAGAGTGCAAGAACTCAATCTTAAATCCTCATTCTGCATCAATCTTCCAGCAAGTTTCGCACCCAAGGACAAGGCTGTCAATTCCAAACGCGGAATAGTCTGTTTAGGGTTTGGTGCCACTTTACACTTACTGACCAGTAAATTGCTTACACTTCTCTTTGAATCAGTCACATAGGCAACAGCTCCATATGCCTTGTTAGAGGCATCACAAAATACATGTAAGTGGGAACATTCAGGATGTACAACAAACCTAGGAAACCTTAAACTTTCTACATTTCTAAAACACTTACAAATTTCTTCAAATCTTGAACATAATGATTCCGGCAAAGGGTCATCCCACCCGTAGTTACTCCACAAACATTTCAGAAAATATTTACCTCTCACCTGTATTGGTGACAATAATCCTAGAGGATCAAACATCCGAGCTACTACTGATAAAACCTTTCGTTTGGTTAAAGGTCCTTTATGCTCACAATTTACTTCCTTTAGTGACATCTCATCTTGTGCTAGATACCACTCTAAACCCAAAACGTTTACTCTTTCTTTGCTAACGTCTATGGTTCTGTTGAACTCTGAATCATTACTGACCCATTCTTGTAGAGGCATATTAGCGTCTTCAAGAATCTCACTTATTACTGGATACTCATCCATCAAGACTGACACATCCTTGTAAGTTTTACTAAAATTATCTACATAGAAATTCTTCATCAGAGATGATGCAAGAGGATTATCATGTAAAGATAAATGATGCAAGAGGGTTTGCTGCAAGAGAAAGGGTGAGCACGTAGCTCCAAAACAAACTACACAAAACCTGTAAGTTACAATTGACTTCAAATCTGAGGGATCAGTTATCCATAGAAATCTGCAATAATCACGACAATCAGGTGAAATGCCTATCCTTAAAAAGGCTTTACTGATATCTGAAATCACAGCTACTGGGTTTGTACGGAAACTCAACAGGGCATCGAAAAGTTTAGTAGTTAATGAGGGACCAGTTAATAAACAATCATTTAAGGAAAGTTCTCCTTTAGTCTTTGAAGAAGCATTAAAAACTATTCGAATGGGAGTAGTTTCGGAATCCTTCAATACAGCATGATGGGGTGAATAATGCCCGATAATAGGGGAAACTGCAGGAATTAATTCTATAAACCCAGACTGAACGTAATCTTTGATCATCTTATCATATTTAGTATACAAGGAGGGGTCAGATTCAAATCTATGTAACAAGGAATTTAATTGACCAATGGCTATTCTATAGTTAACAGGCGGTCTACTTTCGTCTTTAAATGGTAAGGACACTTCATATTTATTGTCAACCCTTTTTACTTTATCCTTAAAACACTTAACTGATTCTCTTTCTTCAGGACTAATTTCAGATTGACGAATACCAACACTTTCTAAATCCCATAATCTTCTAACTTCACAACAAGAATTAATAGGAATTTCCTCTACTTCTATTCTGGAACAACATACATTTGATGTAGTAATCTCATTAGATTCTACGTCGTCATAAGACCAACTAGGAAGGGGTCCAAAAATTAGTGCACCACCAGAACTATTCAATATCTGTATTCCAGAGCAAATTTGACTGTTCTGAATGAATTTTCCATAATAATCAGCCCCAATGACTAATTCTATATCATTTACTTCATCTGAATTTAAATCATTATCTGCTAATTTTATGCCTTTACTCGTCAAGAACGCAGCTGACTTACATAATCCTGGAGAATAAATTCTGGAATTAACTCTATCGAATGAAATGGCATTAATGACAGTACGAATTTTTCCTAGTCTCACCACAACTCTTACTATATCACAATCAACTTCCATGGCATCACTGCCAAATGATTTTACCTTTAAGGCTACCGTTGCTATAGACGATAGATTAAGCTTATGGGCTAATTTCGTTGCAATAAACGTTCTTTGCGCACCAGAATCAAAGAGTGCTCTCTCAAAGGAACGATGTCCATTGCCTGACACAATTACGCTAGCAGTAGGAAGAGCAGTCGAAACAGAAATCTTATTATTCTGAGACTGATCAATTCCCAAAGAAGCAGTCATAACTACGGGAGAATCACCTTTACTAACAGCACCTTTGGGATCCTTATGAGAATTCCCATTAACATTTGATTGACTAACAGCACCTTTGGGATCCTTATTAGGACACCCAAAGTTAACATTTGATTGACTAACAGCACCTTTGGGATCCTTATTAGGACACCCAAAGTTAACATTTGATTTACTAACATTAGTACTATTTACACTCAACTTTGGTGAAGCAGGATTTACAGGGTTTTCTGTTTTCTTACAAATCATCGGGTAATGAGGACCATCACATGTATTACATTTAGGCTTATTTCCTACATTCAGAGAATAAATGACCTCCTTTGAGGCAAGCAAAACACAATCTTAAACATTTAACTCTATCCCTTCTACTATCAACTGTTTTGAAAGTCTTACAATCGCGAGAAGCATGGTTCAATGAGCAAAACACACAATTATTGTAACTACTATTACTAGGTTTACTGTTACTTGGTTGTGCTCTCTGCACGTTAGGCACATTTGAGGGAATTACTTTAGAATAGTTGCCCTGATCCCGTTTTCTTTTATTAGAATTCTCACCTTCGTGACAAAATTCCATCAATTCACAAACATATTTCAAACCTGAGGAAATTTGCTTTAAATCAAGAGACATACTATTATGTTTATCAGCTATAGCCTTACGCGTTTCAGGTAATAATTTCTCGCATATTATACTAGAGAAAACGGGGTTCATGGCTTCTACATCTAAATTCAATGTTTTCATCTGTAAAATAATTTTTTCATAATCCAATTTAAAAGTGTTCAAATCCTCTATTGAATGACTGGGAGGGACTAAATGTGTTAATTTGGACATGAGTCTACGTTTCAAGTTTTCCTTATTATCATACTTCTCCTTAAGGGTCTGAATAGCTACTGAATAATTGGCATTAGTGACAGGCAAACCTTCTATGGCTTTGAGGGCGTTGTCCCTAAAACTAGCTCTGAGTATAGAAAACTTAATTACATCGGAGATATCCCTACGATCGTGAACCAAACTGTGGAATATATCCCAAAATGCAAGCCATTGTTCTTCCCCACCGCTAAATTCAGGTATCATAATATCTGGGAGTTTAGGGGGAGGGAGAGAATTAACGGGAGCCGAAGGAGGAGGCATAACGGGCTGTTGATTTCTATCTCTAGCGTCAATCTCGCTCATAGTTTGCTGAGTAGCAGCAATAGCTTTCCTTACACATCTAGTTATTGCTCTATAACTACTACATAACTTGTCATATTCACTATCCTTTGAAATAATCGTCACATTCTGTGACCAACAATCTTCAAAACGTCGTAGTCCTTCAGTAAGGCAACGTTCATACATTACAAGAGTCGATTTTGGTGTATCGGTATCACCAATGCAGCTACCTGACTCGTCGAGCAAATCTTGTAAGGAAATAATTTCCCCTTCAATAACTACCTTAATCTTGGACTCCATTATCTCGTTAATGAATCAATAACAAACTTGAACAAATATCAGAAAATATATGGCAAATTATCTAACCCTGATTCAAATATAACATGCACTAAATGCTAGACAATTTTACCACGTGTTCTTAAATACATCTGGTCACGAAACCTAAGTTCAAAAAAATGGCAACGAAATTCAACAAAATTTCTTCACAGAGTAATTAACGAACAAATAATGTTCCATAAAACAGATTACTTGGTAAAACACTCCAAGTAATTCAATACCTTACCCTGCTCACCAAATAACTTTGGACACGTGCCAGCTATCCTAGAATGACTTTGACGCCGACCATCAACCACGTGAACTTTATCCCAATTTATCTTTAACATCCAAAAAAAAATTTTGTGAATCGTTATGGCATCCGGTTCGTTCGAAGGACCAGAAAATGTGGTGAAATACTGGGTTATTTACAACCATAGATATTAACTTTCTTTAAACTGTAAACCCTCGTGCACCAACTTCGCACGAGGCCAAGTTACATAACTGAGAAACACACTTACGTAAAAGACATTTGCCGTTTACCTTTGATTCAAACTATATTTCCTGCACTAATTCTTTTGGGGGTGATGCCACACGGGTTCACAAAGACTCAAATAAAAAGTTTGACATATATTTAATATTTAAAGTACACAAACAAAAATCATCAGAGTTACGTTAAAGAGCGAACATTAACATTAACACAAATGAACAAAATTTACGTTACTTGATAAAAACTAAACAAATATCAAACGGGGTTACAGAGTATTCTTATAAGAACATTGCTGCAATGATGCGATGGTTCACGAGGTGATGATGGCGGATTCAGGAGAATATCTTCTAGTTACTTGCCTTTTGGAGTTAACTGCTCAAAGAGGCCTAGCTTCACTCGGGAGGCGTACAATGTTGTCACATTTACAAAATTACAGGGTTACGTAACATAACATTAATTTAAAGATAAACATCAAGTGCTCTAATCGTAACCCAACATACACAAAAAAAAAGGGGGTTTCGTCCAGAAGGCAAGTTTAAATTACTGGCATGTGCCCTTACAATAATCAAACAATATACATAATCTCCACAGGAAGAAGTTTGACAACAATGGGATGTTACGTCATTTTATCTGATCTAGATGGATAAAATTTGCAAGAAAGTTAGCTTATTACTTTAAATATTATTATACTAATTCATACAAACTCATTGATATAGTTAATATAATAAAACTACTTCTGTGGAGTAAAATAATCACATTTTAAACATATATTCATGGAAACTGGGAAATACATTTAAAAAAACGAACACTCTTAAAACTAAGAATACTTTTATTCAAGGGGAATAAATGTCAATTTTTGACAATATATATATATATATATATATATATATATATATATATATATATATATATATATATATATATATATATATATATATATATATATATATATATATATCTTTAACTATTCATTTGCGACAGGAACGAGTGTTATTTTTGAAGAGAGCGGAATGTTTTCTATAGAAAAAAAAGTAGTTTTTTCACTAGGTTACATTGCCCTGTAATACAGTAAAATAATACCGAATTGTCTTCAGTATTCTTTCCTTTTGTATTTTGGTCTCTCTCCCAATATTATAGTTACCCCCATAAACGTTCTCTCTCATCCTTTGTTTTCTTTACAGAAATATTAGGGATACTGTTTTAAATTAACTAAACTTGTTGACAATAGCGTACGCTATGTGTCGAGATAAATCATCACACTAGTTTTTATTAAAATTTTAATACTGCTGACTTAAATGCAGCTTTTCTCTCGGTACCAATTCAGGTCTGTTAATTTTAAGATGTATGCCCATCGCACCAGCCCTTTTGTTTAATTGCTCATTTAAGTTCAGGGGCGTAGGAGCAAGGTGCTGGGGGGGCTGTAGCCCCGCCACTTTTTTGCTGAAAATATGCTTTTAAACATACAGATTTACATTTTGTAAATTCATTTCATCTCTGGCACAGCCCTTTTACAGTCTCACCCTTCCACCCCACCCCCGCCACGTAAGTATCATGTTAGTACCCAGCATCCCAGCATCATAGTTTCACAGTTCCGTCACTTGTCACTCGCTTAGTTTTACAGAGAGCAGCCCCCATATTGGGAATCAAGCCACTTATAATGTTTGACCCCCAGTGTATACCGTGCAAACATATGTTAATCTATCCATCATTACCAAACACTATTATAGTAACAAACTACATCATTGATACGCACTAATAAATTGAAAACATGACACACGTGAACACATGTAGTTGACGAATATCGCACATATAAACATATGCATGAATGTATATGTCGGGAATTTCGACCTGTTCAATCGAAATTCCCGCCATTTGACTCCGCCTACGATTACGTCAAATTGGAGGGAGAGGAGAGAACTCGCGGGCGAATGAATGTCGTTCAAGACGAGAATGTTTAGAACCAAAAAGAGAAACCGCCTGGTAGGGGAGGTGCTGAGACCAAAGAAATCAACCACATGTAATTTAACATTAAGAAAAATAATGTCATTCTACTGTAACATGATGAAAATATCCAATCTAGAAATTTAGGTTCAGGAAAAATTGCGGGAAAAGGTGACATCGGAGGTTGCAGAGGCTCGCTCTGTCTCTTTGATCCGACGTCCCCAACCACAGTAAGTCCTATCTAATTGTTCTCTCTCCTCACCCTAGTGTACCCAGGTCGGTTTCCATGTAGGTCTTGATAGAGTTATTGTAAAGTTTGTATCTGTTAATATTTTATCGATCCTTGTGTCAGGGGATCAGTGTTATTGTGTAAAGTACGTCTAAAGGTCTCGGTAAGGCGTTTATCGAGATAACTATAAATTTTCAATTAATTTTGCTAAAATCTTGAGTCCGATGCGGACATAGTTTTTTTTCGGTCACGCACATGTTCTTGTATGTCAAGTAAAGGTTAATTTTTCATGTTTCTCGTATTACATTATTATTTTTATAATAAAATTTGTTAAAATATAGCCATATTCTATTTACTTCCCCCATGGTTTTGAGAGGTTAGTCCTTCAGACCTTGTGATCAGCCCAGCACATCGGGCTATTTAGTATAAACCGGTGAAATTTCGCCACATTTGGTCCTTCGAACCGGATCACAAGTGCCTCCCAGAGCCGGACGGGACTAATTAGAGTATGAGCTTTTGAGGGTGGGAGAACAGTAACAATTAAAGGTTCGTCTACGTCCCGATGTGCGATCGCCCACGTGGGTCAGTTTCTTTGAGTCCCTTCTTAACGTAAAATTACCTTTCTATCCTTGCCAAACCCCCCCAAACGTAAAGTAAAGTTAATTAAGATGGCTGTGTCCACGATCGTTCGTATCGAGGCGTCGATGGGCCTAGTGGAAGACTTACTGAGCGTAACGCAAAGGGCGCTGATAGAGACCTACTCTGAGTCCGTTTACCAGAATTTGGTAACGGAGTTGCAGGCAGAGGTCCGACAGCTTAAAGAGCTATACAAAAGCCAGCGCGTTAAATTAGAATCTAGTATCGAAGCCCGAATTAGGCATATGTTAGGTGAAGCGACACGTGCTTCCACCCTATTGTATAATAGAATAGATAAAGTGAAAGGCCCTTCAACTGGGAATGTTGCCCTCCCCAGGTTGAAGCCGCTGCCTCTCCCCACGTTTGAAGGGGAAGTGCAAGAGTACGCATCGTACCGTGAACTATTCACAATCCACGTGGATAGGAGAGCTGATTTAGACGAAGTGTCTAAATTCACATATTTATTGGGGACGTTGGGCAAAGAGCCGCTTAGGATCATCAAATCTTTAAGTGTAACCGCCGCGAACTATAGTGTAGCATTAGACCTATTAGATAAGCAATATGGCAACGTGCACCAGACACTCGTGATTCTGCACCGTAAATTAGCCAACATCTTTGTGCCGTCACTAAACCCAGTAGAACTCAAAAGGTTCCGTTTTGAGTTGACCATCATTATTGAACAAATCAAAAGACTGAGTACCAATGACATAGGCCAGGGCATGGTCATGAGCCTCATTAATCAAAAACTGTCAGAGGGAAAGGTCTACCGCAAAGTGGTAGAGCATTTGAGAAAATGCAACTACACGTTGGACGAGTTTTTTGAGGCAATAGATTTTATTGTGAGAATGCTAGAAGACGATGCGTTGCAGAGAGGCGACAGTCTTGAGAGTGACAAAAGACCAGACAGTAGTGTAAGACCGAAAACCCATCCCATCCACCATAATTCCTGCCCCTTTTGTAGCGAACGGCATCCGCCTCACGGATGTCGCCAAGTGACTGACGTAGCTGCTAGACGTCGCATTTTGCTAAAAAGGGGTCTTTGTTTTAATTGCACGAAATCAGGCCATCATAGCGATAAATGTCCCGTTTCAAATTCCTGTAGAAAATGTGATGCTAAGCACCACACTGCAATTTGCGATGCGGGTAGACCGCAATCAATCCCTAGTCATAGTAATAGTCAATCAACAACGTCCCGCCCCGTAGTAAATGCGACGCCTGCGCAGAACGAAACTGCCCCCCGTCCATCCAAATTTAAGTAGAATCTAAACCATGCACAAGCGCAAAGATCGCGCAGAGGTCTGATGTGGACCTCCCATGCACTATCTTGCCAACAGCCATGGCAGGTATTCAACAAAAGCAAGGTAGTAAGCGAGTCCGCCTATTTCTCGACTCAGGAAGCCAGAGGAGCTTCATCTCAGCAAAAATTGCCCATCAATTAGGCCTACCGGTGGTAGGAAGAGTATCCTTGAATATAGCTCCGTTTGGTTCCGAGGAAATAAGCGGACAATACGATGTAGTAAGTTGCAGGGTTGAAATGGGGAAAAGAATCGTGCATATGAAGTTGGTGGCACACGAACACGTGGACGTCCCGATACATAACGTGGGTTATGGAAAGGTCAGACAGCATCTGTTGACCAAGGGAGTCACGTTAGCCGATCCAGCAAACCAATCAGATACCATGAAGAACGTTCACATTTTAGTTGGGGCTGATTATTTTAGCTATTTTATCATAGGTGTTGAAAAAGTAGATGGGATAAATCTCTTCTTGACGCATAATGGTATGTCCCCGTACGGGAAGGTGCCACAGTGGCTGTTCCAAGGGGAAAAGGTCGAACAAGTAAGAACGTTGAGAGTGTGCAGAATCACGGATGAGCCATATCTGTATGATGTAGACGAGTGGTGGCGATTAGACCGTGTTGGCATCGCCCCATCTGAGCAATACACTGTTCGCGAGGCCGAGGCCGTGCGAAAGGTATCGCAAAGCGTTGTAAGAAAACCTAAGGGATATCAGGTTAGCCTACCATTCGGGTCGGATGCTAGGCCAGAAACCAATTATCGAAACGCTGTGGCGCAGTTAGAGTCGTTGCAGACCAAATTCAGAAAGGATAGGAAATATTTTGAACAATATCAGGGAGTGATAGATAAATATATCGAAGCAGGTTTTATATCAGAGGTGAAAAATCCCATAGTGGAAGGTTATTACATGCCACACTTTGGTGTTAAGAAAGACAGCCGTACCACCCCCCTTAGAATCGTGTTCAATGCCTCGGCAAAGTCAAAGGGATGCAAGTCATTGAATGAATGTCTCTTACCTGGGCCCAATTTGGTAGAGGTAGCATATAGTTTAATTATAAGGTTTAGGTTGAACCGATATGCCATGTTAGCCGACATAAGTAAAGCATTCCATCGTGTTTTGTTAGATCCTCGTGATGCCAAATACACACGATTTCTGTGGCACGAGGCAGCTGGTCGAGCGCTTACCTTCGCCTTTAGAGTCGTGGTGTTCGGCATCACAGCTAGTCCATTTTTGCTACAACAGATATTAAATTGTCATTTTAAAGAGGAAGGGCGCCCAGATTTAGTAAAATCCTGTTATGTCGATAACTATCTAGCCACGTTTGAGGATTTAGAACATATGAGGCGAGAGCATGAGTCTGTTCATAACATCTTAAAAGGGGCGGGTATGCCCTTAGAAGGGTGGGCAAGCAATCACTTAGCCTTCGATAGCGAGAAACAGTGGAGTGAGCCTGTGAGTGTGAACGTGCTCGGGCTGTGATGGGCCCGGGACGTGGACAGATTGTGTGTGAAAGAAAGTAAAAGGATCTGTGAGTTGGGGGAGGGATGGGTGCCTACGAAGCATAGGGTACTTTCCCTATTAGTCTCCATTTATGATCCGATAGGTTTGATAAGCCCAGTATTTGTAAGGGGAAAACTTTTCCTTCAACAACTATGGGAGGATAATGTAGGTTGGGATGATGTGTTAGGAGAAGAAAGGGCTAAACAGGCAAGTGAATTGTTGAATGATTTGAAAGCAGTGAGCGACATCACCTTTCAAAGATCGATAGGAAGAAGGGGCTTAGAACTTCATGTGTTCACCGATGCCAGCAGTAAGGCATATGGAGCAGTGGCATATACCAGGGATGATTGCTATCGGGTAAGTTTGGTTACCAGTAAAATGAGGATCACTCCGAAAGGGATGAGCAAACTGACGATCCCTAAGTTAGAGCTACTGGCCTTGTTGTTAGGCAGCAGACTAGCAAGAACACTCAAGGAACTGATCGAGCCACGGGAAATAGTAATGTGGACCGACGGTAAGGTAACGTTGGCATGGGTAGCATCTCCCGATGCCCGATCTAATAAAAATGTGTTTGTTTCTAACAGAGTGGCGGAGATTATTTTTATTCAGCAGGTTTGTAGTTTCAGTCTGAACCATGTCCCTAGTCATCAGAACCCTGCCGATATCCTATCCCGAGGTGCAACGGCTCGACAATTGCAAGCTAACTCCCTGTGGAGGAACGGTCCAGAATTCCTCAGGACCACGGGAAAGCCTGTTCCTTACAAGGAGGAAGATCCACTACATTAAACTCACGTAGTAGCGGCGGTACAGGAGTTAAGGGAGGAGATGTGTCCTACACCCCCAGGCGAGATTTGGGACATCCTGAAAAGGGAAGTAGGGTTCCAATTCTTGTTGAGAGTAGCCAGACTAGTTTTAAAGTTTGCTAAGATAGAACGGCATCCGTTCACTATTGTTGTCCAATTAGAGCAAAAACATTATTTGCCTACTGTTTATGCCTACTTAGAGGGCGGAGCCAGACCCCCTCGTGAAGTTGCTAATTTTGTCAGACAATTGAATCTAGTTTTAGTAGATAATCTCATCTGCACCAGGGGACGAGTGTCCCATGTAGGAGAAACTGATCAGTTAATTCTCTTGCCAGCCAAAGGGCATTTAGTTAGGATGTATTTAAATTATTTACATCAGTTACATTTGCATTGTGGGGTGAATACTCTAATAGGTATCTTTCGACAGAAATGTTGGGTGGCGGGTCTACGTTCCATTGCGAAGCGAACCGTGCGGCAATGCCCCGAATGCAAGCTAGCCTTCCAGCCTCTAACGAGACAGGCACCACCACCCCCCCCTGCCCAAGGAAAGGATCACCCTCACAAAACCCTTCACAGCGGTCGGAGTGGACCACACTGCAGCAATTCAAACCGAAACGCGGCCAGGATATATACTTATCATAACCTGCATGGCTAGCAGAGCCGTGTACCTTGACTTTTGTCCCTCTTTGGAAGCAGAAGAATTCGTGTTGGCACTAAGACGGTTTAGTGCCACCCATGGTGCCCCACAGCTCATCATGTCCGATAACCATCAAACCTTCAAGGCTGCCAGCCACCTCCTGCGGGGACTTTACGAAGAAGATGAAGTCCAGCAGTTCCTGAGGAAAACTGGCATAAAGTGGCGGTTTCAGACGCCCCGTGCACCTTGGAAAGGTGGGTTCTTCGAGCGTTTGATAGGAGTAATGAAACGGACCCTCCAGATAGCCCTCGGAAAGAAGTACCTGCCGGACGCCCACGTACTAACCCTCGTGAAAGAAGCAGAAGCAGTGGTGAATAATCGGCCGCTTATGTACAGCGGTGACGAGCACGGGGATGAAGTCCTCACCCCCTCCCATTTGATAAGAGGACACCAAGTCCACTTCATGGCACCAA
>NC_090739.1:77156023-77158523 GCF_036898095.1 Palaemon carinicauda
TTATCTGTTATTTTGCTCAAGTTAGCAAGAAGAGGAGCTTCTAGCACTTGTTGGAGAATTAATAATGTTACTCCTCTATGTAAATGTGTTTGTGGTAACTCAAGTCCCACTGATTACCGCCCAATTTCCATAACTCCCATATTATCTAAAGTTTTTGAACGTCTTCTGGCAAAACGTCTTAATGGGTTTGCTGAAGGTAATCATATATTCGCTAGTTTGCAATTTGGTTTTCGTAAAGGCCTTGGAACATGTGATGCCCTTCTTACAATCTCCAATGCTGTACAGAAATCCCTTGATTGTGGTTAGGAAGTTCGTATGATAGGCCTTGATTTTAGTGATGCATTTGACCGTGTTAATCATGAGGCCCTTGTTTTCAAACTCAAACAGTTGGGAGTGGGTGGGTCGTTTCTTAGCATTATTACTGATTTTTTTAAGTAATAGATCTCAAAGAGTTGTTGTTGACGGGTACCATAGTGAGTATAGGAATGAGATATCCGGTGTTCCACAGGGTAGTGTTCTTGGCCCATTACTTTTCATACTATATACACATGACATGTGGTTTGGCCTAGAAAACAAGCTTGTTGCATATGCAGATGACGCTACTCTCTTTGCATCAATTCCATCCCCTGAATGTAGATCTGGGGTTGGTGAATCCCTTAATAGAGATTTAGCTAAGATTAGTGTAAGATGCAAATTACGGGGTATAAAGTTGAATCCTAATAAAACTCAAAGTATAATTGTTAAGTAGGTCAAGGACGGTGGCTCCTCAACATCCGGATCTCAGTATTGATAATGTTCTTTAAATTTGTATGACTTAAAATTTTAGGTGTGATTCTCGACTGCATATTTACTTTGGAGAAACACATTAGGTCTGTGTCTTCTTCAATTGCACAAAAAAATTGGCTTATTGAGAAAATCTTTTAAGATTTTCGGTGATCAATCTATTCTGAAGAAGTGTTTTAATTCTTTCATTCTACCTTGTTTTGAGTATTGTTCTACTGTCTGGTGTTCAGCTGCTGATTGTCATCTTAATTTGTTGGACAGAAACTTACGGTCTATTAAATTTCTTATTCCTGATTTAGATATTAATCTTTGGCACCGTCGTTCAATTAGTTCATTATGTATGTTGCATAAGATTTTTCATAACTCTGACCATCCTTTACATTCAGATCTCCCTGGACAATTCTATCCTGTTCGTAATATTAGGCAGGCAGTTGATTATAATAGCCAGGCCTTCTCCATCATGAGGCTCAATACTACACAGTATTCTAGAAGTTTTATTCCAGCTGTTACCAAGTTGTGAAATGATCTTCCTAATCGGGTATTTGAATCAGTAGAACTTCAAAAGTTCAAAGTTGGAGCAAATGTTTTTATGTTGACCAGGCTGACATGAGTCTTTTTATAGTTTATATATGACATATCTGTTTTTGATGTTGTCACTGTTTTTAGAATGATTTATTGTTAATTTATTCTTATCTTTTATTCATTTCCTTAGTTCCTTTCCTCACTAGGATATTTTTCTCTATTGGAGCCCTTGGGCTTATAGCATCTTGCTTTTCCAACTAGGGTTGTATCTTGGCTAGTAATAGTAATAATAATAATAATAATACATATGTATATATATAATGTATATATATGTATATATATAATGTATATATATATATATATATATATATATATATATATATATATATATATATATATAAAATGTCAAGTATATATGTATATATGTATATTCAGTGGTACCTCTACATACGAATTTAATCCGTTCCACAACCGACTTCGGTGTAGAAAATGTTCGGTTGTAGAAACGAATTTTCCCATAAGAATACATTGAAATAGGATTAATCCGTGGTTGAGCCCAAAAACCTATGATAACTCCTTAATAAGTTACTACACATAATTACACATGACAATAATGCACACTAAATTAGATAGTAGACATGTAAAAAAGAATAATTATAAAGAAATGATAAATAAGAAATGGGTTTTTAGCGTCACTTTACCTTAGAAAGTTAGGCGCAGGTGTCGGTCTTGCTATGCAGAGAGGAGACGGACAGGCGGCGAGGAGGTAGAGAGGGTGACTACGATAAACGTACACTACCGTAACTTATTCTAACTTACACTAAGTGAACTTTAACCTAACTTAGCTTATTTTTTTTTTTATTTTTATATTTTATATTTTTTTTTACATTTTCTTTTTTTTCTTTTTGATGATTAATTTTAATCACTTTCACTCTACACTTAAAATTGATTGAATTTTTTTCTCTTCAATCTTTGCCGTCTTCTTTGTTTCACTTTCTTTCGCTTCACTCTTTTCCGTTTTCTTTGAATCACTTCCTTCCTCTTCGTCACGAGTTCGCTTCGTAGTTTTTTTAAAGAAGCTATCGATAGAAAGTTGCTTGGTACAGCTTTTCAGAATGTTTCGAAAATAAGCTAGGGAAACATCATCGAACTGCGCAACTACACGATAAACCTGCAATTTTTTTTAATGTTATTT
>NC_090739.1:77166023-77178523 GCF_036898095.1 Palaemon carinicauda
ATCTTCTCCCTCCCCACTTATCCCTTTGGTGTAGGCTTGCCTATACACATCTGTCCTTAGCCCTACAACTCCTCCCTTGGGTGGAGTGGTAGGGCTAACTTGTTCTCCTGCTGAGCTGGCCGCTCTGGTACACATACCCTTCATAGCGTTCTATGGGGGGTAGTTGCCAGCAGCGGTCCGGCCGGCGGGGGTTTCCCCCTTCTTGAGTGCCCTCTAACCCTCCCTTGGGTTACCCCAGGCACCCGGCCGACTGCCGGCTCCCTGGCGCCGGATGCTAGGAGTATCTACTCCTATCATGAGTGCACTCTCTCCGGAGGGATGCCGGAGGGGTATGAGATCTTACCCCTTCCATCCCTCCTTACCTTTCTCTCCGTCTATCCTGGTGCCGGTCCCTTGCCGCCTCCACCGCCGGCGATACCGCCTTTACCTCTGGTGACATTCTTTCATAAGATGCCCTCCCCCCTCTAAGACGTCAGCCTTCCGTGTGCCGGAGGCTGCCGCCTTCCGTCGACATACAGCCGACGTCCCACCCCTCATTTTACCTAGTAACAGCTGGCCGACCTTCGGTGCCGGCCACCGGCGTGCTGGCCACCGGCGTGCTGGCATTGATTGCCAGCGGTCTAGGTATACAACCATATACATATCCATCTTATGAATTGATCCAAGCTCACCAGGCCGTCAGCCTTCGGCTGCCGGGGCCGACGCCTCCTGCCGGCGACCCGCCGCTTTGCCAGCGGTCGCCACGATGGTATTATATTTTAGATACTCAATGTGTCTGTCTTGATGCCTTCCACCCTGCAGGACCGGCCTCCGGCGTGTCGTCGGTCTGCCGGCACCCCCCGGAGACGTTAAGGGACATGCACCCCTTCTCATACCTGCCGACAACATGCCGACAGCCAACATACTGCAGCCAGATGGCTTAGCCACTTCCATATATAGGTATTGTCTTACCATCTAAAATTGTGGCTGTGCTGTCTGATTGCACATTACAATATTCCAGCATACTCTGTGTCTTAGTGCAGCCGATTGCCGGAACCTATATCTAATAAGGGGTTTCTCCTATTCCCCTTCTACCCAGGGATCTGAGTGGTCTCAGTCCCTGCTACACCTCGCGGGCAATTTCTGTTAGAGGCTTAGCCTCTACCCACCACAGTTTATCCATATGGATTTCCATTTTGTGACCTTCGGCCACAAAAGAAATTGCCTACTGATAAGGTTACGGTAACTGACTGGGCGGGATTCACAAGTATGTGTCTATCTACTTCCTTTCCCGCTCACTACTCTCAGGCATTATAATACCTTGTGAATTACTTTAATGCTTAAAAAATTTAGATCAAGTTATCTTAATTTTAGAGTAATGTAAGTCATTCTTATGCCTTCCATGTACTCATGATCTCTTTCTTTTACAGGAGGAGTATATGAAGTGTGAAAGCAACTTCTGTGGAGTGAAGCGCCGGACTTCTACGGGCACAAGGCGTGCCGGACCCACGCCCCCTGCGCCGCCAAGAGAGGCGACCTGAAATACTGGGACCCGCAGAACTGTACAGTCTGCAAGAGTCGTTTGGCCGAGGTGTTCGACGACCCTCCTTCAGCGGAGGCAAGGGACAACGCTCGAGAGAAGCTACACAAGTGGGTGCGTGGCTTCCAGAAGAACGCCACCGGACCGTATCTCGCCAGCGAAGATTTGAGGGCCTTGCTTTTCCCAAAGGCATCCAAAGACTCTGTGATCCCCAGTGATAAGATCCCCACCGTCCAGCTCGTGGTGGAACCTGATATTGTCATGGCCCAGTCCATGCATGAGTGCCACTTGGATTCCGATAACGTGGAACGTACTGTATGTCGGAAGTGTCAGAAGAGACGGAGAAGAACCTCATGGGCGAGGAACTCGACTATGAGGAAGATCAGGTGGAATATCCTGATTCGGAGACCGAGGTCGCTCCCGCTCTTACTCCCGCAGCGACTCCTGCACCGTCCGAGGAACCTGTTCCTTCAACTTCCGCCACCCCGGACCCTCTTCCATCGGGCACTCAGGAGGTCTTCAGGATGCTTGAAGCCCTCATGGAAAGAAAGCTACGAGAAACCCAGGAGCAATTCCAGTCTACTCTAGTTAACTTTAAACAACCGAAACGGATTTCGGTTAAGGACCTCCCCACTTGCTCGGAAACTAACCCATGGAGATATGCCGAGCATATGCCAATCATGACTGGTAAGATCTTCATCAGTGAGAGGGTTGGCTCTATCTTGTTGGAAGAAGTGGAATTCTTCCCGAACTTTGAGGCTTATCCGGACTGTTACGTCCGGCTCAGGTCCGAACCAGCCTCAAAGGAGGAGACCGAACCGAAGGAGGTTATTGTGTTCGATCTCGCGAAGGCCCAGGCTATGCTAGCCCAGGCGGTGAAGAGTAGGGGTTTCACCAACTCCAAGATGCCGGCGCTTAGTAAGAAGTACCCAACCTTCGTTGCGCCGAATGCTGCGACTTTCCCCTTCATCGAAAAGGCCTTCACAGCGGTCTTAAAGGTAGTGGAGGAAGGGAATCCTTGCCCTGTACTGGAGGAGTGCAGACCCTTCTCCCTTACCGTTCCTCCCGATGATAGGCACTGGAAAGACGTCCAGTCAACCTTCACGGTGGGGAAGTTAGAGCCTGACGTAGCCAGTCGTCAATTCAATGAGGACCTCCCAAGGCTAAATGATCACCTCCTTCGTAGGGAACAGGATACGAAGGAGAGGCTTGCCGCATCGCTGTCCCTCCAGGTACAGCTAGAACTTATGGCCGGGGATACTAGAGTCCCGGACTTTTACATGGTCCTAGTCAAAACACACTTGGCAAAGGTGACTAAGGACCTGTATAGCTTCACTAAGGCTCGTAGAGCCTGTCGTGAATTCGTGTTTGCCAACGCGACGGTGAAACACGAACCCCGGAGGCTGATTTCCTCCAATATCTGGGGTAAATATATCTTTCCCTCCTCCCTGGTGAAAGAGATTGCAGACAAGGCCGCCACGGAGAATAAGAACCTTTTCCACAAGTGGGGCATGTCGAGAAAAAGGAAATCCTCTCAGGACGATGGCCCTCAACCTAAGAGGAAATCTCAGAAACCAAAACCCCAGCAACGTCAACAGAGACGGCAGTTTCCGGGTTCCGCTACTCCCCAAGTAGCCACACAGCCACAGCAGACCTTTCCGTTGGTCCCCCAACCGGTGGTGTCGCAGTCACCGGTCTTTACCCCTGCGTTTGAGCAACATGCTACTACCTTTCGTCTCAGAGGTAGGGGCTCAAGCAGAGGTTCCGGCAGAGATTCGTCTCGCCGCCCCTCCAGAGGCAGAGGAGGAAGGGGAGCTAGCGGCCGAGGTGTCAAACCGTCGGGACACCAGAAGCAATGAAGTGCTTCCGGTGGGAGGAAGACTCCACCAATTCCAGGATCGTTGGACCTTCGATCCCTGGGCACACAGCATCGTCAAGAAGGGACTAGGCTGGAGCTGGACGCAACCACCCCCAGCCTTCCAGCAGTTCTTCCAACAGTCAACCCCCCTCCTGGAAGAATATGTCCTAGAACTCTTGAACAAGAAGGTGATCAGGAGGGTAAAGTCAACCAGGTTCCAAGGGAGACTATTTTGCGTTCCTAAGAAGGACTCCGACAAACTCAGAGTCATTCTAGACTTATCACCTCTCAACAAGTTCATTGCGAACAACAAGTTCAAGATGCTGACTCTGCAACAAATAAGGATCCTTCTGCCTCAAAGGGCCTATATGGTCTCTATAGACCTGGCGGATGCCTACTGGCACGTTCCAATGAATCATCACGCTTCCTCCTACCAAGGATTTCGACTCCAAAGGAAAAGTTACGCCTTCAGGGCCATGCCCTTCGGGCTCAACGTGGCTCCACGGATCTTCACCAAGCTGGCAGACGCCATCGTCCAACAACTCCGCCTTCAGGGCGTCCAAGTGATGGCCTACCTACACGACAGGCTAGTCTGGGCGACATCGCCCGAAGATTGTGTAAGAGCCTGCAACAAAGTCACCCAGTTCCTAGAGCATCTGGGATTCAAGATAAACACCGAGAAATCTCGCCTCTCTCCAGCTCAGAAGTTCCAATGGTTGGGAATCTATTGGGATCTTCAGTCACACCGCCTTTCCATCCCACAGAAGAAAAGGAAGGAAATAGCAGGGTCTGTCAAAAGACTTCTGAAATCCAAACGGATCTCAAGACGACAGCAGGAACAAGTTCTCGGCTCTCTACAGTTCGCCTCTGTGACAAACCCAGTGCTTCGCGCACAGCTAAAGGATGCCGCGGGAGTCCGGAGACGTTTCGCATCCATCGCTCGAAGAGACCTCGAGAGACGGCTTCCAAACAGACTTCGCTTACTATTAAAGCCTTGGTCGGAAGCAAAGGCCCTGAAAAGGTCCATCCCTCTTCAACACCCGCCTCCATCGATCAACATCCACACGGACGCTTCACTGGAGGGTTGGGGAGGTCACTCCCACCGACGACAGGTTCAGGGAACATGGTCTCCCCTATTCAAGACGTCTCACATCAACATCTTGGAGGCCATGGCTGTTCTTCTCACCCTGAAGAAACTCTCCCCGCCTCCCTCGATCCACATCCGTCTGACTCTGGACAACTCAGTGGTAGTCAGATGTCTCAATCGTCAGGGCTCAAGATCGCCCCAGATAAATCAGGTACTTCTTCCGATCTTTCGTCTGGCAGAAAAGAAGAAATGGCACCTGTCTGCAGTTCACCTACAAGGATTCCGCAACATGACGGCGGACGCTCTATCACGGACAAGCCCAATAGAGTCGGAATGGTCTCTAGACGCAAGATCATTCTCCTTCATCTCTCACCAAGTCCCGGAACTTCAGATCGATCTCTTCGCAACGAGCGACAACAATCAACTTCCTTGATATGTGGCCCCGTACGAGGACCCCAAGGCAGAAGCAGTGGATGCCATGTCACTGGATTGGAACAGATGGTCCAGGATATACCTGTTCCTCTCCCCCCAACCTTCTGCTGAAAGTCCTCTCCAAACTGAGAACCTTCAAAGGGACAGCGGCCCTAGTGGCTCCCAAGTGGCCCCGGAGCAATTGGTACCCTCTGGTCCTGGAGCTGCAGCCCACGCTGATCCCCCTACCGGGCCCAGTTCTCTCTCAACAAGTACAGAAGTCGACTGTCTTCGCTTCATCACTGAAAGTCAGGGACCTTCATCTCATGATTTTCTCTCCTTAGCCACAAAGAAAAGGTTTGGAATCTCGAAGAAAAGTCTAGACTTCCTCGAGGAATACAAGACTGAATCCATACGACGGCAATACGAATCTTCCTGGAGAAAGTGGGTCTCGTTCGTCAAAGCAAAAAATCCTACGGAAATCACCATTGATTTTTGCATGTCCTTCTTCATTCACCTTCATGGATAAGGCTTAGCAGCCAACACGATTTCCACCTGCAAATCGGCTTTGACTAGACCACTACTGTACGCCTTCCAGATTGATCTGTCCAGCGATATCTTCAATAAACTACCAAAGGCATGCGCTAGACTACGCCCAGCACCTCCGCCAAAACCTATCTCCTGGTCCCTGGACAAGGTGCTCCATTTTGCCTCTAACCTGGACAACGATTCGTGCTCTCTAAAAGACTTGACTCAAAAAGTTATCTTCCTTTTTGCTCTCGCCTCGGGAGCACGAGTCAGTGAAATAGTGGCATTGTCAAGAGAAGAGGGTCATATCCTGTTCGTAGATACAGGAGAACTTACCCTCTTCCCTGATCCGACGTTTCTCGCAAAGAATGAACTACCCACCAAGAGATGGGACCCTTGGAGAATCTGCCCCCTGAAGGAAGATGTCTCTTTATGCCCAGTGGAGAGTCTTAAGGTCTATCTTCGAAGAACTTCAGACTTCGGTGGAGGACAACTCTTCAAAGGAGAAACATCGGGTAGTGACTTGTCACTGAAACAACTAAGAGCGAAAATCACCTACTTCATTCGCAGAGCGGATCCTGACAGTACACCCGCAGGTCATGATCCTAGAAAAGTCGCGTCTTCTCTGAACTTCTTCCAGAGCATGGATTTCGAAAGCCTCAAGAGCTTCACAGGGTGGAAATCGTCGCACGTTTTCTTCAAGCACTACGCGAAGCAAGTGCATGAAGTTAAACATTTCGTGGTAGCCGCAGGTAGTGTTATGAAACCTGCCGTTTAACTCTGCATAGAACAGTGAGTTACTTGGGACTTTAACTCTTCGGGTGCCTTTGTTGACCCTCTTGTGATAAATAGTGATTTCATGGACACTTAGTGTTTCTAATAGACTGTTCTTATCAAGGTGAAATGTCATAGGCTTCACATGAGTGCCACATGCTCTGGTTCATGATGTGTTTTTTCTTTGAAAAAGACTGACGTTCCTCTGGAACTTGTGTTTCTAAAAGTGAAATTTCTTTCAGATTCAAGATTGAAGTCTTTTATTTTCTATGTACATTATTCTTTATTATTGTAAATTAACTTTCCACTTATTATTGCAATTGTTATCACAATAATCTGAAATCTATGAAATAAAATGTCTATTTTATTACATGTGCGTCTCTCTCCGCTCCTATTATTTATTATGAAATATATGATTGTCATAGTTTCATTTAACCCCTTCCTTTTGAAAGAGAAGAATAATATAAATATACTTGTATTATATGCTGTGGTAATATTCCTACCTGAATACTTACCTTCGTCCTGCCTTCGAGACCAGATTGATCTCTCCGCCAAGGAGCGTAGTAATTATTTATCACTTACCTATGCTTGATAATATTCCTACCCGAATATTAACCTTATGTCTTTTCTCCGAGTCCTGCACGAACTCTCCGCAGGGTGAGTAGCCCTTCAATGATCGCTTCGAGATATTGGTATGGTCCACCAGGACTTCTCTGCCAGGGGGGCAGGAAGCTGGATCCCCACGGAAACTCTAGCAAGGACATGTTACATACCTCTATTCGAAGCCCTTGGCACTTGCATAAAAAGGGGAAAATTTCCACGATACATTAATTCTCTGGTACACTTCCATCAGGACGTCATGGCTTGAGCCCAAAAAACGGATTTTGAGCGAAGCGAAAAATCTATTTTTGGGTGAGATAGCCATGACGTCCTGATGGACCCTCCCGTCTATTCTAGTCCAGCCTTTCAGGCCCCGCCCTGTCCTGCTGTATCATGGAGATTAGCAAGAAGCTGGCCTCAGGATGAGGACGAACGTGACGTCATTTAGCAATGGCGCCCGTTTGTTTATGTTTCAAGTACCAAAAGCAGCCACGGACGAGTGTAACTGTGGAACGGCTCCCCAGTTATTCTCCACCTTTCATATCGAAGTGTTAACTCTATATGGGGTGCAGATAGCTATGTGGCGTGTTAATACATGCGTCCCCTGTTGATATACGATATCCTAGAGGGAAACCTTTAGGGTACTCGCACCAGAAGTTAGAATTCTGGGATAACCTTTAGTTTAATTCTCTGGGAATATCCCTGTAGTTACATATACCCTAGGAAGCTACTGAAGGAACCTTCCATCAGGATGTCATGGCTATCTCACCCAAAAATAGATTTTTCGCTTCGCTCAAAATCCGTTATATATATATATATATATATATATATATATATATATATATATATATATATATATATATATTTCTGGGTCGATCTGTGTCACCCAGTGAAAAGGTCCTTCTTGTCACTTTTCTGAAATAAATAACTTCCTAATATACCAGAGAAAGTTAAAGCATGGAATGCAGAGGTTACTACCCTCGCGCGAACACCCTTAGGGCGTCGTGTATAAAGATAGGGCGTGTGAAAACCACTATTCACAGGTCGTGTTCCATTTAGATAATTCCTTCGCTAATAAGGGATGAGCCGCTACAGCGGCACTAACCAAACCAACCTGAACCACTCCACCGACGCCCGACACGAGCACCATCTACTCATCCTTCTTTTGGACTCGTGTCGCGACGATGCCTTTGTTTTTCAGTGTGCCCTTTTTCTCGGTTTTTTGGATTACTTCGCCATGGCTGAAGCTCTCCTTCCCCCTGCACCAATGTTAAGTACCATAGTTTGTTTTGGCATTATTTATTGCCCGGGCTTGTACGCCTTAATTACGTTTTGCGTGTGTTTTAGTGCGATCAGCTGGTTGCCGTACAGCGTCTTCTACACTTCATCATCACGCGTTGTTTACATGCCTCCGGGTAATTTTGTCATGCTAGGTTCTGTTATTAATCTTATGTTAGATTAAGTGGCCTTGTGCCCTAGTTTTAGAACCCCCTTTTTACTTTTAAGTAATTATTGAGTCACTTCCGAGTCCGTGTTCTTACGTTACCGAAGAATAGCGTTCGGCGTTTTATTACAGTTTAGTTCCCTACCCTATGTAGGCTCTTCTGACTTACTACGAGGTTACCCTTCGTGCTTAACGCTCATTTTGGACTTGCTTGTCATGTCTATGCTAGTCTTCCGTTTGTCAGAGAGTATCTTTTTTGCCCCTTTCATCTATTCTTCGCTAACTTTATTTTTGAATTCTATGTACTACTACGGACAGTTATGTTTTACATGTGTTATCGTTTAAGGTTCGTGTTTATTCTAGATTGAGCTTGGTACCTTTGAGTGAGAGGGGCTGGAGTTTCCCACTTTCAGTTTTACATTACTGTCTCGGAATATTTTCCTCACAGATCAGGGTTTCTCCCCCTCTCTCTCTCTCTCGCTCCCTGAGATTGTACATTTACTTTGTTAGGCTACTTTGCTCTTTCTAGTAGGCTAGTGTTTTGTTATTTTACGTAGGCCCTGTCGTGTTAGAGTCTTGGCCTGCTCTCGAGCCGCCAACTTGTTCCCCCTCTCCCTCGTAGTCCCACCCGACCCCGCTCGGCAGGGCATCTTGGGTCCGGACCCCGTTTACCCCGGAGCTCCGCCATGGTTTTCCGTAAACGTACTTGAGCTGGGAACACATTTCTTACCTAATTTACTCCGGTGCTCCTCCTCGACTGGGAAACCCTCCCCTCGTTGGCCTTCAGCACCTTTGACTCCGGGGCTACGACCCCTTTACACGACAATCTTTGTTATTTACCTAGCGGAGATCATTACCGGAGATCTTTTATATATCAAGGGCCACATCCCCCCCCCCCCCCCCCCCCCGGGAACTCCGGCGCACTACGGAGTTCTCCATTTTTCACGACACTATGCCTAACTTGTTATGGTTCAACAGTAATTACTTAAGAGCTCCGGCGCTTCGTGAATTCCCCATCCTGGAACTCCGGCGCTCTACGGAGCTTTCCATCTTCACGTCACTATGCCTAATTCATTATAGTTCATACAGTAATTACGTAGGAGTTCCGGTTCCTTGTGAATTTCCCAAACCTACTAACACACATGATACAGACTCCTTCCTTGGTCTTAGCTCTATGCATGCCAACTTTCTCTCTTACCTTTTAGGTTAAGTTAGAACGTTTTCGAGAGTTGATGTACTTATATATTCTTTTATTTTACAGAAAGTCCGCTGTTCCTCCCAGGGCTGCTCGGCGACGTTTGCGGATCCGGTGGGCCACGACATCTGCCGGTCTCATGCGCACTGCGCGATCTCCTTCGCCCGGGAAGCAGGCCAAACCCCTTATATGATCTGGTTCCCAGAGTCCTGTTCGCTCTGCTTCGAGCTCTCATCCATCCTCCTCAACGATGAGGTAAGATTTCTCAATATTACTGTTTATATACTTGTTATTTTGGTTTTGGGAATTCTTCGATCATGGACGAGTAATAAATTTTTTGTAACCTGAGTCTGTTACTTCAACCATTCCTTTCTACTTCTAACTCTACCCTCCTCTTTCAGGCTGACGAAGAGTCCATCAAGGTGGCCAAGTCCAGCCTCTGGACCTGGGTTTCGGGGTTCGGAAGAAACACCCCTCAAGGCTGCCCTTACATGCTGGACGGGGACATGGCCCTCCGGCTTTTCCCAGGATCCCGGTCGGCCGCCATACCTACTGAAGACTCTACACCACTCATCGAGGCGATTAGATCAGCCTTACCCGCTTCAGAGGAACACCAACTTTCCGGCGACATCTCGGCTATGGATATCCACCTCGAGCCGATGGATGAAGAGCTAAGTGGTGTAGAGGACCTGGCAGACTCTTTCCTTTCTTCTCCTTCTACTTCCATTTCCTTCCTGGGCTTTGACAAGCCCTGAGCTTCGCCTTGGGAAGGATACTTATCGGTCCGTCCCAAAGTTAAGCCTTTAAAGAAGCCAAAGAGCAAACCCATTACATCATCTACGGCTCCAGCCTTATCCCCGGTCCCCGGACCTTCCACCTCCACCGACATTCCAGTAATGCCAAAAACCCCTCATCCTTCTAAGGGACTGAAGGGTAAGTCCGCTAAAGGCAAGACATCAGCTCCGGTTGGTCACCCTGACCCCTACCCGGCTACTCCTGTGTCTATGGTCCAAGAAATGGTGAACACGGGGATAGAGAAGCACTCTGAGTTGGTGGACACAAGGCTAGAGAAGCACTCAGCTGTAATGATGGAGCTTAAAGATATGGTCGCTAGCCTTCTCCGTTCTGGATCACACCCAGCTCCGCCCGTAGGCCCTGACACCTCTAAGCTGCCCCTGTTCGACAAGAACAACCCTTGGCGGTTTGCTCGGCATGCTCCGTACCTAGATGGCACCTTGACTCTAGAGGGGTTAGGTACCCGCCCTTTGGAGGACCTGGAGTTCTACCCTCCCGACCTCCAGTTTCCCTTTAACGGGTTCGTTCGACTAAGGGAACATGCTCTAGTCAGGATGGACAAGGTGCCTAAGGAAACTGTAATTTTTCCAAAAGAGCAAGCCCAAGCTGTCTGGGCTCGTACCCTTTCAGAATGGGGGTGCATTAACTCTAAATTGACCCCTCATATGGGTTCGTACACAATTTTTACCTTGCCTTCGACTGTTCCTGCTCCTCTCACTGACAAAGTAGCAAAGTTAACAGTTCAAGCCCTTAAGGACGGCCTCCCTATGCCAACCCTTAAGGAGACGTACCCCACCTCTCTCCTTATGCCAGCTCCAAGCGACTTTTGGCGGGATGCTCCAACCACCTTCACGGTGGGTAAATTGGATCCAGACTGTGCCTCCTCCCTCTTTTCAGAGAGACTCCCCTAACTCCCGGATCACTTGCTGAAAGCGGAGTTTGAGACGAGGAATAGGCTAGCGAGATCCCTTAACTCGCTTACATCCTCGGAGTTGATAGCCTCCCTGTACAACGAAGAACCAGTCTTTCGGGTACTGGCGAAGAGTCTCCTGCAGACTTTTCAGTCAGACCTGCATGACTTCTGGACCCCGAGGACCAGCTGTAGGAAATATGTTCTGGCGGAGGCTTTGATTAGGCACGAGCCTAATAGGCTTATTACCTCTTCCTGTTGGGGTAAATCTCTTTTCCCACAGGAAGAAGTGGATAAAGTCCTCCAGGACGCTGCCAGGGCTAACCAAAACCTTCAAGTCAGGTGGTGCCTTTCTAACAAACGTAAGTTTGAACCTGTGACGAGGCAGACATTCAATAAAAAGAAGCAGAGATTTTATTCTCCATATAAACCTGGTCGTGGCCAACATCCCCACTCTCCGGTTTCACAGATTCCGGCCCTGTCTACTTCCAAATCCACCCCTCATCAACAGATCGTGTTTCTTCCGGCTACTCAAGGCGCCCAACCTACTTCCATGGCTACATGGATGACTTCCCCTGCATTCAACCAAGCTTTTGAAGCCTCCGGATCCTTTCGAGGATACCCTAGGCAGCCCGGAAGCAACAGGGCGAGAGGTCAGTTCCGTCAACGAGGTGGATCTAGAGCCAGAGGTTCCCGGGGAGGTAGGGGAGCGAAATTTAACCCCAATCAGTGAGATGGATCAGGTAGGAGGGAAACTATACAGGTTTCAAGACCAATGGACCTTCAGTCCTTGGGCCCACAGTATAGTCTCCAAAGGTCTGGGCTGGAAGTGGTCACAGGGTTCTCCACCTCCATCAGTAACCTTCTTTCAGAAACCCACCCCCCTTCTGGAAGAGTACACGAAAGATCTCTTAAAAAAGAAAGCCATAAAGAGAATACGGAAATTGAAATTTCAAGGACACCTGTTCACGGTTCCGAAAAAGAATTCGATGACCTTAAGAGTAGTTCTGGACCTGTCCAAACTGAATTCCTACATTCTCTGCGACAGGTTCCGCATGCTGACTGTCTCTCAGGTGCGGACCTTACTTCCCCGTGGAGCCGTCACCACCTCTATCGATCTTACCGACGCCTATTATCACGTCCCATTGGCAAGGAACTTCTCTCCCTACCTAGGCTTCCGCCTAGGCAAGAAGTCCTACGCATTCAAAGTGATGCCATTCGGCCTCAACATTGCCCCCAGGATATTCACGAAGTTGGGGGAGGCGGTATTAGAACAGCTCCGGAGCCAGGGAATTATGCTGATAGCTTACCTGGACGACTGGCTCATTTGGGCACAAACAGTTCAGGAATGCCACAAGGCTACAGCCAAAGTGGTTCAG
>NC_090739.1:77182472-77219972 GCF_036898095.1 Palaemon carinicauda
AATATACATATATATAATATAATACATATGATATATATGATATATATACATATATATATATATATATATATATATATATATATATATATATATATATATATATATTACAATATATATTTTATATACATATATGTAATACAATTTATTTATATATAATATATATAATATATGCATATAATATATACAACATATATATATACAATATATATAAAATATATATATATATATATATATATATATATATATATATATATATATATATATATATATACATATATATATATATACAATAGATAATATACATTAAATATATATATATATATATATATATATATATATATATATATATATATATTTATATATATATATATATATATATATATATTTATATATATATATATATATATATATATATATATATATATATATATATAAGATGAAAAGGGAAGTTATTCATTCAAAATAAAATTATTGCGTTAAGTAATCTAAATTTATTATTCAATTACAATGGGATATCAAATTTCATCACTGGAGAGGGTAAAAAGCTAGATCTCGTTCATGTTTCAAGATTGATTGATTGATTGATTTAAAGTTTTCAGGCATCCTGACATCTAAGATCATTGATGCTGATATCATTTAGTTTATATATATATATATATATATATATATATATATATATATATATATATATATATATATATATATATATAAAAGTAAAAGAATATTCAGTTAAAACCATAAAAGTTTAATGTCATTGTAAAAGTTAAATAGTTTTCAGAAGACCTGCTTCTGAAATAAATCTAAAAATGCCAATTGCACAGTAGGACACATCATATCCAAGAATCTTGGCAAGGATGAACCTGCCACCCTCACCTCGAGCCTCAAATAAATATCTATTCCTTAAGTTATTATAATTGGGGCATCAGATCAACAAATGCCTCACTGTTAGAGGTACCAAAGAGTCGTCACAATATGGTTGATGTTGGCCCTTCAGCAGAAACTTGTGTGTCAACCGAGTGTGACCAATACGGAGACGGCAAAGAGACGTCTCCCATTTTCGGGGCATCATGTTATACCTCCAAGGAGATATGACATTTGTTACCTCTCTCATTTTATTGCCATCTAGGCTATCCCAGTGCTGTTGCCATTTATTGCAAAGCAATTTCTTGATGTTAGGTAGGAAGTCATTACAGGGAATGGGATACCTTCTTGGTACCAACTCTGATGCTGCATTCTTTGCCAATGAATCTGCCTTCTCATTCCCACACACACCTACATGTGCTGGAACCCAACAAAATCGAACCAGTATACCTCTCCTTCCAATAATAAAAAGCCATTCTAAAATCTTTAAAACTAGAGGGGTACTAGTGTGATGGTGCCAAGAGAAAGGTTGTGAACTCAAAAGCAGTGTGAAAGCAACTGAGTTAATTTATTATGGAACACTCTCCTTTATATACTAAACCTCAAGGCAACAGGAAATTACATGTTCGAGAAAATGACAATGTTGCATAGGCGACACGCAGACATGTTTATTCTGGTTCTTTTTAGTGCGAGGGAAGAGCGAAGATACAAGCATAATATATACAAAAGGAATTATGTACAATTGTGTGACACACGGTTGGTACATGGCTCCCCCCTAAAAATGACGTATTTTACATGTTAAATAGGGCGCCCTGATCTAGAGAGGCGAACTGTAGGCGGGTCATCTGGCAGGAGATAAGCAGGTTTTAGACGATCAATGGAGACCCAGTCTTCTTTGCCTCGAATGTTTAGTAGGAATGCTTTCGGACTTTGTCGGATCACAAGGAAAGGTCCCGTGTAAGGGGGCGTTAGCGGTGGCTTGGTAGTGTCGTCTCGCAGGAAGACGTGCATTGCAGAGTGCAAGTATGTTGGTATGTGATGCTTCGCTGGGGTCTTGCAAGTCTGGCGGCATGGAGTAAATTTTCCCACGACGTGACGTATGCGCTGAAGATCGTCGGAGGAGGTTGTAAAAGGAAAAAATTCGGCAGGGACGACCAACGGGTCGCCATACACCATTTCAGCTGCCGAGACGTCGAGGGCGTCTTTAGGAGTGGTCCTTAGTCCCAGGAGGACCCAGGAAAGCTGAGTAAACCAGTTGCAATCCTTGCAGCGGTACATCAAAGCTGCTTTGAGGGTGCGATGAAAACGTTCAACCATTCCATTGGCAGCGGGGTTGTAGGCCGTTGTCTGATGTAGGGTGATGCCCAGGAGATTCGCTAATGATGTCCACAATTGAGAGGTGAAAGTGGTTCCCCTGTCAGAAGTAATATGCTCAGGGATACCAAATCTTGCAATCCATCCAGAGAGTAAGGCAAATGTACACGAGGTGGACGTTGCAGTTTCCATGGGAATGGCTTCAGGCCAACGGGTGGAGCAGTCGATGATGGTAAACAGGTAACGATGTCCTTGGTATGTGGGTAGGGGGCCTACAACATCGACGTGAATGTGTGAGAAACGACGCTGAGGTTGAGGAAAGGTGCCCACTCCTGAATCCGTGTGTCGATGTACTTTGGAAGTTTGGCAAGAAGTACCGGCGTGGACCCAATCCTTAGCATCCTTAGAAATGCCTTGCCAAATGAACTTTGCCTTCAGCAGCTGTGCAGTAGAACGGCACGAGGGATGTGAAAGGCCGTGCATGAAATCAAACACCTGTCGGCGCATGGGAGCAGGAATCCAAGGTCGCGGTCTGCCAGTACTGACGTCACAGAGGAGGGTCGTGTTGGAGTCTTCAATGGGAAAGTCTTCCCAAAGGAGGGACGTGCAGGATGTCCTACATGCTTGATACTCTGGATCCTGTCGTTGGGCTTCAGCCAGGGCGTTGTAATCCAATCCCAGTTGAACGGCAGCCAACGTGTTTCTTGACAGGGCATCGGCAACGGGATTTATTTTCCCAGGGACGTATTGGAGGGTGCAATTGTATTCAGCCACGGCGGAGAGATATTGGCGTTGACGGGCGGACCAGGCGTCAGACTGTCGAGTGAAGGCGTGCACCAGAGGCATGTGGTCTGTGCGAATGACGAAGGGCGTACCTTCTAAGAAATGGCGAAAGTGACGGACAGCCAAGTGCACCGCCAGCAATTCTTGATCGAAGGTAGAATAACCCGATTCTGCCTTGGACAGTTTTCTGCTGAAGAAGGCCAATGGGCAGGGTGAGCCGTTGACCACCTGCTCGAGTACTGCACCAATAGCGACGTCGCTGGCATCGGTGGAGAGAAGGAGAGGGGCATGTGGGATGGGAAAAGTGAGAGCCGCAGCAGTTGATAGGGAATTCTTTGCATTGCAGAAGGCTGCATCTTGAAGGGGATCCCACTTCAGGTCCTTTGGCTTGCCCTTGAGGGAGGCGTAGAGGGGAGCAAGAGTGGCGGCAGTGGCTGGCAGAAAACAGTGATAATAGTTGATCATGCCCAAGAATTCCTGCAGAGCTTTGACGGTCGAGGGCACGGGGAAGTTCTGAACGGCTGCTACCTTCTCAGGGAGAGGGTGGACACCTTCAGGAGTGATGCCGTGCACTAAGAACGACACTTCGTTAGCGCCAAAGGTACACTTGTCGTACCGAACTACAAGGCCGTTTTGTTGCAGGCGGTCGAGCACGATGCGCAGGTGACGGAGGTGTTCCTCTTTTGAGGAGGAGAACACAAGTATGTCGTCCACATAACATACACAGAAAGGGAGGTCCCCTAAGATGCCATCCATGAGACGTTGAAACGTGGCCCCAGCATTACGAAGGCTAAAACAGGAGTAATTGAAGGTGTATGTACCAAACGGAGTGGTGATGGCGGTCTTGGGGATGTCTCCTGGGTTCATAGGCACCTGATAATACCCCTTCAGGAGATCGAGCGTAGAGAAAACCTTTGCTTTGTGCAGGTAGGAGGTCACGTCGGCAATGTTTGGGAGGGGTTAGTGATCCGGTTCTGTTTGCATGTTCAGGCGCCAGTAATCCCCGCACGGACAGAGGGAGCCGTCTTTCTTCAGAACGATGTGTAAGGGTGACAACCATGGGCTGGAGGCCTTTTGGCAAAGGCCCATTTCCTCCATTTCGGCGAACGTCTGTTTGGCGGCTGCCAATCGTTCCGGTGCCAGACATCTGAATTTTGCAAAGACTAGGGGTCCCGTCGTCTTGATATGGTGATAAATACCGTGCTTGGCAGGAACCGTGGGTGTTTGGCGAAGTTCTGGACGGAAAACTTCCGGGTACGACGTGAGGAGGTGGCGTAGGCATCCGTGGGTGCGCTAATGTGGAGAGTGAGGTTAGAGGGGGCGGGTTGAAGAGCTGTCGACAAGTACAAGTCTGTGTTGACCAATCGTCGGTGGGCGACATCGACCAGAAGGTGGAAATGAGAGAGGAAATCCGCACCGAGGATTGGCATTGTGACGTCAGCAACGAGAAACTTCCAATTGAATTTACCATTTCCGAACGATAATGTGAGGTTCTCGTAACCGTAGGTGGGTATCGCAGATCTGTTGGCAGCTACCAAGCGGACGTCGGCAGATGTAGACAGACTACGTCGTGTCTTGAAGAGTTTCCTTGGCAAAAGAGAACGACAAGCACCCGTGTCTACCAAAAATATCACGCCCGTTCCTGCATCCTGTAAAAAGAAAAGATTAGAAACACGGGAGGCCACCGCCACGAGCGATGGCCTACTTACACGTTTTTTGGCCACTGACAATCCTCGGCACATTTCTTCGCAGTTGCCCCGAATCTGAAGTGGTAGTAGCAAAACTGTGGCGGATGGGAGGTAGTAAGTGGCTGTAGAAGTCGTTTGTTGGGGCGCGAGCGATTGGTGGGTGGTGGGCGGCTTTGTTTCTGCTTCGGCACATCACGGTGTGGGCGTGTATGTCCTACGGCATTCATGTCAGCTTCGGTTGACGTTGAATAGGCATCCTCTTCGTCAGGGGTGGAGGCGTTGATGGAGGTCTTGAAGTGGCTGTCCATAAGGGCGTCAGCTTTGGTCATCAAGTCCTTTATGGGTAAACTATCGACATCGGGTATGGCAGCGCGTATAGGTCTGGGTAAACGGCGTATCCAAAGGGCACGAAGTAGGTCCACCTCACGAGGAGAGCCATCTGCGGCAGGTTGAAGGCGAGCGATACTGGTCATTTCCCTGAGGGCAAGCGAAGCCCTTTGGTCCCCCAACGGTTGTTGAGAGAACTGAAAAAGCTTTGCTACACGGGCAGCTGGCGACGGCGAGTACTGCTGCAGAAGGTATGTTTTGAGGGCGTCATACGCTATTGGGGTGTCTCCTTGTTCACAAAGCCAGTCGGATATTTCCGGGAAGGTGTCCTCGGGTATCGCCGTGAGAACATAATCTGCAATGGTGGTTGAGCGAGTCACGCCGTTGATGCGAAACTGGACTTCTGCGCGCTGAAACCAAGCAAACGCCTCTCCGCTGGCGAACGGTGAAAGTTTCAATGGGGCGGCCGCAGCGCCAAATGCTGTAGAGTCCGACATAGTACCAACGATGGAGGGGCGAGGGGGGTGGGGGTGGAAGGCAGTGGGAGCGAGTCGACTTCCGGGGTCACCAATGTGACAGTGCCGAGAGAAAGGTTGTGAACTCAAAAGCAGTGTGAAAGCAACTGAGTTAATTTATTATGGAACACTCTCCTTTATATACAAAACCTCAAGGCAACAGGAAATTACATGTTCGAGAAAATGACAATGTTACATAGGCGACACGCAGACATGTTTATTCTGGTTCTTTTTAGTGCGAGGGAAGAGCGAAGATACAAGCATAATATATACAAAAGGAATTATGTACAATTGTGTGACACATGGTTGGTACACTAGAATTAAAAACTTCTAAAGCTTGAAGAACACTTCTTGCATCACTAAAAATAGTAAAATTACCCTCCTTTTCCAACGCTATTTTCTCAACAGCGGTTAGTATGCCATACAGTTCAGCAGTAAATATTGAAGCTGTTAGAGGAAGTGCACCTCTACAATTAAAACCATTGCTATGTTCTCCAAATCCAACGCCAGCATCAGATTTGGAGCCATCAGTATATATAAAGGTCGATCCCCTATGTTCTTCAACATGTTCCATAAAAAGAGACCTGGCTTCTAGGTCAGTCATATTCTTCTTAACTCCAATAAAATATTTACAAAAAGTTATCACTGGTAATTTCCATGGAGGCGTTGATGATACCTTAAATGGAAGCACCTTAATTCTAATTATATCAAGACTGTTTAAATAGTTTCACCCAAAAACCCATAAGGTTGAGGAGATTTTGGGTGCAACTCAAAGTATGCGAGTGACTTACATGGCTTGCAGTCTAAAAGGCTAAAGAATTAGGGAGTCTTTGCAATCTAAACCAATACCGAATAATAGCAGAAATTCGGTAAAGATCTAGAGGTAACTCTCCAGCATCAACAAGGAGACTTGGGATAGGTGAGGTTTTAAACGCTCCTGTGGACAATCTAATACCACCATGATGTATTGAATCTAATATCTTTAACCGGCTTGGGGTGGCTGAGTTGTATATTTCACATCCGTAACTGATTGTGGAAAAAAATCAAGGCCTTGTATAATTTCAAAATAGTATTGCGGTCTGCCCCCCATGATGTATGGGACAATACTTTTAAAATATTCAGAGCCTCGAGACATTTAGCTTTTAACGCTTTTAAGTGAGAAACCCATGTAAGCCTATTATCAAATATCAAACCTAAAAATTTAGCTTCACTTGCACATGGTATCCATTGACCTTTAATGTATATATCCGGGTCTGGATGTACTCCCCGGATACGACAAAAATGGACAATAGTAGTTTTACTTGTCGAGAACTTAAAACCATTCATATCGGCCCACTGGATAATTTTGTCAATTGAGAGTTGTATTTTTCTCTCAACCATTGCTATTCTAGCCCCAGCAATTGATATTGAGAGATCATCCACAAATAATGTTGAGAGAGCATCCTGGGGAACGACTGAGGATATCCCATCAATTGCTAGTGCAAAAAGGGTTACACTCAGCACACTCCCCTGAGGAACTCCTTCTTCCTGACACTTACTCTCTGATAGAGCTTCCCCCACTCTCACTTGAAAAACTCTGTTTGAAAGAAATGCCTGAATAAATATTGGCAGCTCTCCTCTCAATCTCAATTCATGAATTGTTTTAAGTCTACCATATCTCCAAGTGGTATCATATGCCTTTTCAAGGTCAAAAAAGACTGTCACATGGTGCTGTTTGGAAGAAAAGGCTTCACAAATAGAGGACTCAAGACATATCAACACATCAGTCGTTGAGTGCATTTTTCTGAATCCACATTGGGTCGGTGATAAAATACCCTTCTTTTCAAGGTACCACATCAGTCTTGCATTGACCATCTTCTCCATAATTTTACATAAACAAGATGTCAATGCAATAGGTCGGTAGTTTGCTGCTAAAAACTTGTCCTTACCGGGTTTTAAAAAGGCTAAAATAATGGCTAGTTCCCAAACACTTGGATAACTATGATCATGCCATATTCTATTAATAATGCTTAAAATAAATAACTTTGTATTAAAATGTACATGTTTAATCATTGCATATGGAATTCCATCGGGTCCAGGGGCTGTATCGTTACAAGTGGAAAGTGCCGAATCATATTCTCTTTCAGTGAAAGGAGAATTATACGACTCTTCCCTTCCTGTTGCAAAATTTACAATTTTCTTTTCTTCAATGCTTCTGTACTGGTGACCAGGAGCTGCTAAATTCTTGCACGATACATTTGAAAAATGGTTAGCCAGGGCATTGCTAACTTCATTTCCTTCAGTCACATACTGACCATTCACTTTCAACACTGGTGGTGGGTTTGGGGTGAATTTGCCTGCAATCTTTTTTACTTTCCTCCATACAGAAGATAGTAGTGTTCTACTATTAATGGAGGAAACAAAAGCCACCCAAGATTGGCGTCTAGCTTCTTTCATGACACGACGGAACTGTGCTCTACACTTTTTTTACGTTATCAAATTTTCATCCGTATGGCGTCTACGCAATCTAGTCAGAGATTTTCTGGTGGCTCTGTGCAAGGCTGTTAATTCTGAAGACCACCAAGGGACTGGTTGTCTTTTGAATAGTCCTGTGGTTTTGGGAATCGAACTGATTCCTGCTGTATGGAGAGTTCCATTCAGTAGGTCTATGGCATCATCAATACTTTCAAACTGTTCTTCACTCCCTTCGATTTCACTTAGCTCACAAAATTTAACCCAGTCTGCCTTGTCAAGATTCCATCGTGGCGATCTTTGTAAAGGCGGACCCTTGTTGGTGTTTATAATGATTGGTGCATGATCACTAGTATGCCAATCATTCAATGTCCTCCAATCAAAATCAAGAAGGCAGTTAGAGCTTGTAATTGAAAGGTCAATACATGACAAGGTACCTGTCTGAACATGGAAGTGCGTGGGCTCTCCTGCATTAAGGAGTCCCACATCCTCATTCTCCACAATTGATGAGATAATGTTGCCCCTAGTGTTTGCCAAAACACCACCCCACAAAGGATGTCTACCATTCATATCTCCCAGTAAGAGAAATGGTTGAGGGAGTTGTTGAATGACCTCTGCTAAATCATCATATAAAATATTATCATTTGGAGGTAAGTACAGAGAGCATATTGTATATTTTCTCCCTATATCAATTTGTACAACCACTGCCTGCAGGGTTGTATGTATAGATATAGGTATTTGGGGAACATCTTGATGAACGTACGAGACTTCCGCAATGGCTCCCTGCTTGATGATTATATGGTGTTCTATAGCTAACATACTCTCGAAGACTAGGAGTGTTAGCATCAAGCATACTTTCCTGTAGACATACAATTATGGGGGAATGTTCATGAATTAGAAGCTTAAGTTCTTCAAATTTCGCCCTTAAACCCTGACAGTTCCATTGCAAAATGGAGGAGAAAACTATGGATTATTTCTGGAAGACATCTTGGATGAAGTCTTCCCATTAGCAGTTTTTAATCTAACATTATTTCCTGTAGGTTTCTTCAGAGATTGTCTTGTTATGTTGGGTTTTACAATTGTGTTTTTATTTGTATCCTTTTGATCTATTTGTTGAGGTGGATGGTGGACCTCAACTTGAATTTCTGATTTATTTGAATAGTCTTCTGGTTGATCGGAAACATCAACAGACAAAACATCATATTTATTTGATGTCATAACTCTAATATTTCTTATGGAAGGGGGTAAGAGAGATGGAAGTCTCTCTCTTTTACGATTAATAGGTTGTGAGTTACCAGGTTTTTGTACCTTCCCCACTACAGGTACACCTGATAACTTGGTGTCAAGTGGAATCTCCATTAAATCAGGCAAGGATATGGCCTGGGAAAGGTTAGTACTATCCTTTGTAATGGGGGACAAAGGTTTGATAGTGGAGGGCAATGTCTTTTTGTTGATACTCAATGATAAATCTCTAGGAGGAGATATTCTTGTCTTATGCAACACTTTATCAATAGATGGTGAATTCCTTTTTCGAGAACTACCTATAGTAGTAGGTGGGCGAGATGATTCCCGAGGAACTTTTTCTCCTGTTTTTAATGTCTTTGCTTAGATATTAGATTTATTTAATAATCTCTTGGCATTCCCCACCCTTACATGGTCAATAATTGATTTATTGAGGGCAGCCTCTTCTAACTTACAAAACTGGCATCTCCTATCATTAGATTTATGATTAGAGTTGCAGTTTACGCACCTTGCCTCAAGTGTACATTCCCCATGGTAAATATTGGAGCAAGTATTACAAATTTTATCATTTTTGCAAACTTTGGAAGGATGCTCAAATTTAAAGCAATTATAACATTGCAGTGGCTTCTGCTTAAAAGGTTGAACTCTAATCCTTTCATTTTCTATGTTTATGTGGAAAGGTACATCAGCATCCTGGAAAGTAAGAACAATCATTGATGTTCCAGGTACTTTATGTACTTTCCACACTGATAGTGGACACATAGCCAATATCTCCTCTTCGGTAAGTTCATAAAGATCCCTATTGAAAACCACTCCCCTTCCATAGCTAAAGTTTAGATGGGGTTTGGTGTCTAATTTTATATCATCATTTACTGTCTTCAAATTGGACAATATAACAGACTGTGTGAATGACTTGGCCTTTATCAAGTAACTTTTCTTACCGAATCGAGATATATCTCCAGGTGCGATCGTTCCTACCTTCCTCTTAAGAAATTTGCAGATCTTGAAATAATTTTCAGTATCTCCTGTAGATTGAGCAAGAAGCCACATTGGTGGTTTTGGCTTTCTTTGGGATGGCATATCTACCTCTATATCTTTATCAACCCAGTCTGCTGGTCTATAGACATCCAGATCTCTTAATACTCATATTACCTACTTTAATATTAACAATGTTACGGCTTGCATTAAATGCTTCCTCATGACAATTAAATGATAACCAAGAATCCCAATTATCATCTTGAAGTTTCATTCTAATTTCTTTTATTAATCCGTAACACTCAAATATTTTATGTAGCACATCATAATTAGCATCTAATGGGATTTGGGTAATGTGCAGGACATTCAGTTTTTCTGTGTTGCCCAAACTACCCTTTTTTTCGAATGTTTAAAGAATAGTCCTTTTTAGTTCCTACGTCGTCTATGGAATTTTAGTTAAATGAATTGCCAGAGGTCGTCAACAGTGCCGGGGGCGAGTCAGCATATCCAGGGGAGGTGGGGTCGTTATCACAAGAATCCATTAGAATAAAGAAAAGAGAGGAGTGATATTTTGAATAGTTTTATTTACCTGCTTGAGAATATTGAGGCATCACATGTTGGGAAGGAAATTTGCACTCTCCACTACCGGCACAGTGAGAGTATACTTCCCAGATGGTCCACTCCATACCCTACCCGAAGGATAGCATCAAAACAGATATAGAGGCACAGGTGTAAGCTGAACCCGCCTGTTAGGACTGAGACCAAGAAACTATGGAATCATCTTCCCCATATCTGTAATGACGGGCTTCCAGCCAAAAGCCAAAAGTCCTACCCCAAGTATTGGATCCCCCTGGATTCCGAAGACCCAACACTTGAGAATAGTTCCGCCTAAAAGGTCCAAACCATCTTTGGGATGGCTGAGATCATCCAATACTCTCACATATAGCTTTGAGCACAAACACCTCACAACCGTGACACCTTTCCCATTCATCAAAGCAGGCAGCAATATCGGATGTAGAAACATCCGCCCAAGCGGCAATAACAGATGTAGAAATATCCGTGCCATAAAAAATAAAACATAATAAACATACATATATATGTAAACATACACATATACATATGGGAAATTTTACTCATAGGGTTGGGACAGCAACATGAAAGAAAGTTTATAATATTAGGAGAAGGTTGAAGCAATATAAAGAGGAAGAAAAAGATAAGAAAGAGAGAAATTTAGATTCGAACTGGGGGAGCAATTTTCCCAAGTTCGAGAGCCCTCTTGCCCGTCACCAAGTTTCAGCACGGGAATAGAATACCGTGCTGAAGCTCAATGACTTCATCAAGGCATTCTCTCATTAAGAGGGTCATGTTTCAAGAAGCTCAAATAACAGCTAACAACATCGTACAATTAAAAAATCAAAATATTGGCTTACTCAATCTTTACATTAACATTTTCATTATAAATAAAAAAGTGAGAACCAAAATGTTATTCCTGTTACTTTCTCTTCATGTTATTCCAAAATGCCTCACTTCAAGATGTTGACTTTACAATAACAGAATAATAGATGGAGGCTGGTTCACTGCAGTAGCGTTGATTTGTTCAACTATGAGATGATGATGTCACCCATTGCAGAAGGTTTTCAGCATTGGAGGCGCTGTGTTTGAGTTCAAGAGTGCCTGAACTTGAAGGTTACTCTTATACAAACTGAGTCTATCCTTTGCTTGTTGGTACATTGGCCCTAGTGCTGGGGTGACAATATTTCTTTGCTATTTATGTTGCATTGGATTTCCTGGTCTAACCTTTCACAGGAAAGTCCTTGGTGACCAAACAGCACACCAACCTAAAAAAAAAAACCTACTAAAAATATGTAGGCTAAACAAGGAACATGAAATTTTACAATTCCCAATGTTAACATCGAGTTCCAAAATACATTTCGTAAAAGTTAAAAATTGGGACTCTCAATTATGAAAGGACAAAAAAAAAAAAAAAAACTAAACCACTTGAAAGCATAGTTTCAAACTAACATATTAGAAATACACAGTAAAAACTAGGACAAAGTGTAAATGGAATCCTTAAAAAACATAATGATAATTCTCTTTGCTAAAATTCTACAAGAACTGGTTTTAATTATGTCAACTGGGGACTATTACCTAACCTATCATTTATCTCAAATAATTCCAGAAAATATTACACTCAACAAGAGTATTCTTAAATTCTCAGCCATCCTTCATAATTCCTATTCAAAATTTCTCATCATTATTCTCTTTCTCATCTAAATCTTAATTCATCTTATACTGCTGGTGCTGATAAATTATCAAAAACTTCAATGCTTTAAAGATGATTTTTTAACTGTTGCCTTGTCTTTCAGATTTTCAGAAATTAGTAAGCATAGTTGCTCAACACATCAATGTAATTCACATATTACAATAGTCCTTCCTTTCATATCAGAAGCACTGGAAATTCTACTTTATAAATACCTCTTCTTAAAGATATCTATCAGCATGTGACCCTCAAAGGCTATTAAACCGTATGGCATCGTCTTTTTCTCAATGGCATGACTTACAAAGACTTTAAAAATCGTAACAGGTTGCAAGCAATAAAAGGAGATACTGAATGAAAGAATCAAGTCTAAAAATTTGCAACTGTATTTTGAGAGCTTTTAATCTTTGATTAATAGGTCTATTCAAATCTAATACGAGAAAAGCCTATCAACAGACATTTAATTTTTTTTTCTTAGAGAAGTGTAGAAAAACTTGACAATTATATTACTTTCAACTTTCTATACAAAAGTTAATATATATTTCAATGGTACACAACATTAGGAATATGAAATAACATACAAATTACGAAATGGGTATAAAGCTGAATATGCTAGGGTAAAAGAAATTAATGGCTCTCTATTCACAGTTGAGTTTACTTTTGTCTATCCTGTTGAACATATCCTGAGTTCCAGAACAAAATGATACAATTATAGTATGTAAGGCTTAGTAACACTAAAAATGATCGACCAAAAACTTCCAAACTATTGCAGAAAAATATTCCATGAAGGGAATGTAAAGAAAGCTTGACAACAAATAAACGAAACTATTACAACTACATTTCAAAATTTACAATAATAAATATTGTACTAAAATTCCATAAAACATTGAATCAATACAATAAAGACTTTTCAATTAGCATTCAATATATAAGAAAATTTAAAAACCAATTATAAAATACACCTGGCTGATAAGAATTAACAAAAAAATTATCCCCGTGCCTAATTACCAACATGACATGATAGATTTTCAATAAGAGAAATGTGCAAAAATGAAAAGAATCTTAAGGAAAAGTTTAAAACAGTGTTACATAACACTTCATAGGAAAGAGTTCTTACAACTACTGCTAAAAAAAGAATAATGAACACAAAAGTTTTGTGCATCTTTGTAGTCCTCCAATTTCACACAAGAGAGCATAGTTTCCTTTCTTTAAAATATACAGTGCCACTAAAAGATGTATGCGCAACTCAAGTAAAAAACAGCAATAAACGTAAGTTAAGAGAATCACTTGACATCATTGCACCATATATCACTGTTCAAATTACACCCTTAAATTCCTCTAAGTTATTATATTAGCATTACTATATTTGACATCTACTGAACGTGTTCAGACCTTAATTTACTATAAATATATAGAGTACATGTAATCTGTTTATATATATATATATATATATATATATATATATATATATATATATATATATATATTGTATATTTCAAATATAAAAATATTTATGCAAGAGTGCATATGTAATCTCTGTGCTACAAAATTCACATCAAACTTTCAATATCTAAAATAAAAACTTTTCCATACCGTCCTAGACTAAGTCAAGGCACCACATATAATGACTTAGGATAGGTGTGTGCTACATGTGCAAACAAAGTAAACCTAAATAGACAAAACAAAACTACATCAATCTTATATATCTTGTAAAGCTGGACTCAGTTTCTTAGATTTTTTTTTCTTACCACTACCAGTGACAATTTTTATGTTCTTCTCTGGCTCCACAATTTTCTTTGGGGACTCTACTGATCGAAAACGTACTTGGGAATATCCTCTCCTATTAGTTACTTGTTCATCTACTTCACTAAAGTCAGTTACAGACTCATAATTGCTTGACTCAATATCATGCACACACTTTTCTTGTTTTCTGATATCACTAGTCCTAGTATCATTTATGACTTCATCAGTAACACCTTTATCATCAAACTCCGTACAACTTAAAATTCTCTCTCTTCCTTCATTGTCATTTTTTTCCTTGCCCTTTATGTTTGGTGATATTGTCCCTAAAGTATGCAAGTCTTCCTCAGTTACTTCAACATTAGCTGGAGGACTTATATTTTCAATTACTGTATTTTCCATCACTTCTTGAGATTCCTTACCAAATTCCATGTTTGATTTTCTCCAAGATTCATCTATGTCTGCCCTAGATCTTGTGTCGTTCATCCTGAACCTAGGTTCAAATGTATTTCTTGGCTTTTCAATTATCCACACTGGGCCTTTTGTTTCCTTTTCCTCAATTCCTTCTATTTTCTTGATCCCCCTCCATAAAAGAGAATCTAGAAGATTTCTTTGACTCCCCCCTGTTCTCTGCTTTCCCTTTGACCGTGCACTTGGGCTGCCTTCACTCCAAAATGAGTTATTTGGGGCAAAACTATGGTTTACTTGTACATACTCCTGAAAATAATATAAAAACATATTAAGCACAGCATATCCAAAAGACAATCATGTAATTTCTAAAAAAAAAAAAAATCTTATGTGTAAAATGACAAAACATTACCAGCACCATTAGGAAACCAATATATCACAAATTTATGGATGTATAAGAAAAACTACATTAATATCTGCCTGAAAACAGCAACAACTGTATCCTTGAGTTTTAACTCTTATATGAACATATTGGAACCGGTAATGTCATATAAAATACTTTCATGGATGCCATGAATATTAATAAGGATATTTCAGTGTATAAACAGCAGATTCACTTTCATTTATCACTAAGCTTAAAGAAATAAAAGTGCCACATCAAATCAACCACTCAAAAAAAAAAACCTGAAAAAAGCATCAGTGAAAAGCATTTCACTAAGAGAACATTATTATACACCACACCATAATCTAAAATTAAGCAGCCTACCAAACTGATATGTTTCAGCATTAGTGTTAAACTCAAAATCAAACTGTAAGTGCTCGTCTGATTTAAAAGCAAAAAATATATTTTGAAAAGTAATTAGTGTTTTTCCTACCTATACAAACCCAAGTCCTTTACCTAGACAGATAATTTTGGCAAGAGCTGAAATGGCTGTTGAATTAATTAACCAGGTAGTTAATGACAAGTGGTGTGCATGGGCAAGAAACCGTGCCACACTACCTGTCATAAGAGCCTAGATTTGACCTATCGGCTTTAGACTGAAAAGGGTGGTTGAGGAGGGAAGTTTAAGTTAAATGACTAAGGTTTGCATAGCTAGGAAAATATATTCTAATTGTTCCTACAAATACACAAACCTTTCGTCCTTACTGATTGGCAAGTCGGAAGTCCCCCCCAAGAACCGAACTTGTTGGTTCTTTTCCTTCCCTGGAAATGTTAATCTGCCTGGTCCCGTACAGGAGCAAAGGAGACGACTCCAGTAACCCCCCTATCTGTCTCACACGAGGATGAGTAGACTAATAGGACCTGGCTTGTCCATGATGAATCATACATTGTCAAATGAAGAAACCCTTCCCACAAAAGGAAAACCTGGGTATGATGACCAATGGGTTGGTATTAATTCCACCATTCCTCCCTCATTAGGGAGAATGGGGAAATCATTATCATCATCATCACCATCTCCTCCTACGCCTATTGATGCAAAGGGCCTCGGTTAGATTTCATGTCATCTCTATCTTGAACTTTAAATTCAAACTTCTCCCATCATCATCTCCTCCTTTGCACTTCATAGTCCTCAGCCATGTAGGGCTGGGTCTTCCAACTCTTCAAGTGCCTTGTAGAGCCCAGCTGAACGTTTGGTGACCTAATCTCTCTTGGGAAGTGCGAAGAGCATGCCGAAACCACCTCCATCTATCCTCTTCATGATCTCATCCACACATGTTACTCAAGTAATCTCTTATAATATAATTTCTAATCTGTCCTACTATTTAACTCCCAATATCATTCTGAGGGCGTTGTTCTCAAATCTACGAAATCTATAGGAGATTGTATCATTGTCATACCATGACTCATTTCCATAGAGTAACACCGATTTCACTAAACTGATATATAGTCTGATTTTTATATACAATTTCAGGCGATTTCATTTCCAAATTGTACTTAACCTAGCCATCATCTGATTTGCTTTTTTCAATCTTAAACTAAAGACCTGTATTGGAGATCATAGTTCCTAAATACTTAAATGATTCTACCTCATTCTCCTTCCAATGATATTCTATCTTCCATTGCATGATCCATTCTCATCATTTCTGTCTCTTCTATTTATCTTCAGCCAAACCTCCTGAGATATTTCATGCATTCTGGTGAGCAAGCATTGCAAATCCTTTTGTTTTCTGCTAACAAGGACAGCATCATCAGCATACTCTAGGTCAGCTAAATTCTTATCACCAATCCAGCCCAATCCTTCTCCACCATCTCCGACTGTTCTATTCATTACAAAATCCATGAGGAGGATAAACAACATAGGTGACAACACATTCCCTTGGAGTACTCTGCCATTTACTGGAAATTCATTTGATAAGACTCCATTAACATTAACTTTGCATTTGTTATGCTCATGAGTAGACCTAATCAAATTTACATATTTGAGAGGAATTCCATAATAATGCAGGACTCCACAAAATTGGTCGGTGCATGCTATCAAAGGTTTTTTTTAGTCCACAAAGGCCATCAAAAGTAGATTTCTATATTCTACGCATTGCTGTAAGGCATGTCTCAAAATGAAAATTTGGTCAGTGCAACTTCTACCTTTTCTAATTCCTGCTTGTTCATCTCTCAGCTTTTCATTAATCTTTTTCTCCAGTCTCTTTAGAATAAGCATACTATATATTTTCATAACAACTGATTTAAGTGTGATGCCTCTGTAATTATTGCAAACAGTCTGGATGCCAGAGAACTTCAAATCAATCAATCCGGTCTCCTTTTCACCAACACTCCCAACTCCCATTCATCAGGTTTTGGCTCTTCATGCCACATTCTACAAAATAACCTTCGGCAGTTATTCCATCATATTCAGGGGCTTTCCATCTCTTTAGTGTTTTGAGGATTAAAGACTGGAGTTTGGAAGTGTAACTTACCAGCGTAATGTTATATTAAGCATGTAATGCTTTTGACTGCTTCATCCCAATGACAGAAAAATGGAGACAAACCGGTCAATTTACCATTCATTCCAGATTTATAGCTATATTGTATGTTACCATAGATAAGATGCTTCCTGCCTGGAGCAGCCACCACAGGACCAAGCACAAAGGTGTCAAGGGACTTGAGGGTGTACCCTGAAGGTAATGGCCTTGGAGGTGGTTTGATGTTTCCAAATCTTAGCCTTCAACATCAGGCAAACTAAAAGGTTTCTCTTGAAAACTAAGGTGGGGCCTACACCTTTGACTTGGTGAGCTCTGGTCATAGCTGGTATCTCGGCTCACTCAGCAGCCGAGGCATACACTGTAAGGATCGTGGCTAGAACCATGCAGGTGACGCCCACCCTGCCAAAAGAGGTGGGTGTTATAGAGGTCTTCCTGGATTTCTTCCACCTCTAGATCTTTTTCTTCTCCTTCACCTTAGAAGATGCATCAGAATCGCAGGTAGAAGAGAAGAACGAGGAAGAGGAGTCGGAGGAGAAAGAAAAACGCACACGTTTCTTCCTTTTCCCGCCCTTCATTCGAAGCTCTGCAAGCAGAGTAGTCAAGGTCTTTGCAACCAATGATGACGAAGCTCCACCAAAGGGAGGAACCACATAGGTTGCTCCAAAGGAACCATAACACTGTCACTAAGGAGGGGGAAGACACTTATAGCACAAGGGTCAATGTGAAGGATACTGGGGAAAGAGTGGTTAACGCAGGGTAACACCCAGAACCGGGAGAACATGCACTTTAGGCACCAGGACTGACTTACTCCCAACCTTAGGCGTACTGGAGCTTTTCGTTCCGGCACAGGTGTCACCTCACAAGTCTTAACAGTCCTTTTGAGTTTAGGGTGGTACCACAGGAGACATCACCAGGGTTGCCGACTCTGAGGCAACATCCCAGCCTTTCACCATTGTTGTCACCATGGGAGACACTGGCACTGGGGACACAAGGGGGAGGAGAGAGGTAGCCTTAGCTACCAGCTCCCTCATCAGCCTTAGATGGCTTACTGTATCTGAAAGACCTAAGGAGGCCCTAGCTTTCCTTAGGTAAAACTTGTCATCACCGGTTTTCATGGAAAAAGGGGAAGATCTTCTAACCTTTAATGAGGTGTGGCAAACACCGGGTGAAACCTACACACTACCAGAACCTGAAAATCCTGCCAATTTAGATACAAGGGATCCTTGGTCCTGACTCATACTCCCCAGGACCCAGGTATGTGCATAAATGTATGGGCACTCAGAGGAGAAGGAAGAAGTGAACGACTTTGGTGTCTTCTTGGGCGTTGCCAAGACGGACTCAGGAGAAAGCTTAGCTTTTTTCTTTCCCCTATGGGAGTTATGCCTTCCACTGCACAGGAGGCCATGATCTACACTTGGCACAAAGGGATGATTGCGAACAATCCTGCCCCCTACGAGATGAACAGAGAGATGATGGATCGACAGCCAGTTTACTCATAAACTTGCTGTGGTGTTCACCCTTTTCCCGAGCATGTACGACACTTGCTTCACATCCATTACAGCAATCAATACCCAGCATTCACTTCCTGATAGAAAAAGAAAATGAAAAAGTTTAGATAAGGGTGCAATGATACGTCTGGACTCGTTGCAGCTAAAATTCAAAGTGAGGCTCTTCCAACAGGTGGAGGGGTGGAGCTTCCTGCCCGTACACACTACATGATGTTAACTACCTCATTAACAAACTCACCGGCTGTTCCAGTTTGCACCAAAATTATCTTCCTATCTAAAGGATGAAAGTGCATACGCGTAGGAACCAATTTCACTTTGATTTTAAAATTTCTTGATCATAAAATGTGACATTGTAACAAGGTTCTTTTACATAGTAAGATTAAAAATTCTGTCTACCAGGTTATGAGAATACGAAATTAGTTGATGACCCTCCTCCCAGATTCTATAAAAGAGCAGGGTTGAGCTTTTCAATATAGCCTTTAGTTTCTACTAGCATTGACATAAAAAGTATATGATGAATCTGTATAATGAATGTTATTGTTAATTTTAATATGCAGGGGTATTATCTTAGGTGAGAAAATTTATTATAAGCAGTCTATGAGAGGACCATAAAGGAAAAAAAGCAAAATTTTATATTCATGTATGGATGTATATATGTATGTATTGGCTATGCTGCAAGGAATGGTGTAATCATTATTAAGATATGAGACCCTCTTTCAACCATGCTGAGTTGATTATGAAGGGTGCATCTGAAACACTGATTTTATGAAACTTCTTTTGTTTCATGCTTCACAAAAAAAGAATGTCATTAAAATTCTTTCTTTATTTTGTAATTATAGAATAGTACAAATTTACAACAATGTTTTGAAGATTCAATTGTTCTCCTTTTCAAGTTTGGTTGTATGAAAGGTACAATTGAGAATGTCCAGTATCTATAATACAAAATCTGAATTATTGACAAACTTTGGCCAGTTTTCATTGGCTGTTTGGGATCCATGGGCAGAGGTGATAGCATTGACTGGCTGTGATATGCTACAAGAGGGGCTGGGCACAGCCAGGATGTCTTGCTGCCTGGCAGCAGGGAAAATTGGCTAAGACACTAGCAGTCATATGAGTGTCAAGTAACGCTTTCTTGTTGCTCAACTTATGCTGCGAGGGTCTGCTCAGGGTTCTACCTTGGTGTACAGGCGATGTCCATACATCAGCTAATTGACAGGACAAACCCTTCTTTAGAGTTATTGAAGGTGGGTTTCTCCTGCTGAATCAGAATGGCTTCTAAGAACCTAAGACACCATATGTCAAGTGCATTTTCAATGACTGTTTGCGAGAGATCTTTGGACAGAGTATGTAAAATGGTAAATGTCTTTACAAGATTTAAGAAAATCATCAAAAACCCATAGATCAGTAAAACATTTAAAATGACAAAGACTGATTTTTCCCCTCTTCATACATACAGTATTCGAAAATCAAGGAAAGTCTTCCATTATGAAATATTTTGGTTCATTAATATGCCATTGTAAATGGATTTTTTTGACAAAAATCCTCCATTTTGACAAGATCACATTATTAGATATTCTGTATGCTAAGATAAGACAAATCTTTATTTCCATGGCTGCCATTGTAAATTTTACTAATATTTTCTAGATAAGGTACTTTTACCATGAAAATTATTGGTTAAATCTTTAATACGTTGCATAAAATTAATTACCTTTGCCAAAATACCTACATTTAGACATCTAGAGCCTGTTAATATCTATCAAGAAGAATTAACTATGCAATATGGAATTTTTAATATAAAATCAATATTAATAAAACTTACCTGGAGGATTTAGCTAGCCCTGAACCCCAAAAATTTGCCCAATTCTTAACCACATTGGCAAACCCTGCCACATACTATTCTGTCTCACCATTGGTAACACTGTCAGCTGAACCGAGTGTTGACTAACCTTTTTCCTCAGTTATGTGATAACTGCAGATGGATGGGTGGGACCAGCTAAATTATCCAGGTAAGGATATTAATAACTTTGTTATGGAAATTCTATACTAATAAAAATTACCTTAAGATAATTTATTTAGCTCAATTACCACATTGACAAGGAAGGATCTGGAAAAATTTCCCCCCTTTATGGAACAGAATAAGAGGATCTAAGAACAAAACCTAGAAAATACATTACCTAAACTTGAACAATTCTCGCTTGTCCAACAACAGACCACAACAAAAATGGGAAAGGAAGATTTGAAGGTTAGTACACTAGGTATCTAGCCAAATGGCAGAGACCAGAAAAACTGAGGCAAGTTTAACAAATAGAAGCGATTCGGATAAAATCGGTTTTGTTAAATAATGAAAAAGGAAGCGACAATATTTATTTTAAAAACACACATAAGACAGAGTGCTACAGCTTGTTATTAGTCTGCCATGCCTAGCATCAAGAGAAAAGTTGCTGTCATAGCTAATCCTCCCTCTTGGGGAGAGAAGACTAAAATGCATTGACTTATCTACTAAGCAAATGCATTGACTTATCTACTAAGCAACATGCCTCCCAACCCAGCCGGGACCACAAGGGATTGACAGAACAGGTGTTTGGTCTCAGACCGGTCATCGACAGGGATATGACACCGCATCCAAAAAGAGCTGACCAAGAACTCACAAATTACTAAATGCCGCCCGACTCTTGAGAACTGGCATCAAGGGGGGGGGGATGAGCATTACATAGGAGGCAACGCGTTCTGTTGGAACGATTGCCTGAACTGACCTATTGGATCAGTGTTAGAGACATTGGGGGTTATGACAATGCATCCCAAGTCATCCACACAGACCACCATACCACAAGCCACCTTACCCGCAAGGGAGCTGTCGCCTAGGTGAAGGGGCACTGGTAGAAGGCTTCTCATTCCTACAGAATGAGCAGCCGGTCAGTCCTTTGTTCTGCCAAAAGATGAAAATGGTGTGTATGGCAATGCAGCCCACTATCTCTGACACAAAGAACCAACTCTCCACGAGTCTCTTAGGCCACAAAGTCCAAAGACTGACAAAGGACCAACTGAAGGGACCCCACCTGAGACAACCACCTGGAATATACTGGGTCAAGAAAGCCAGGATCCCAAAGAGACCTTCACAAGAAGGGAGCGGCCTCTCAGGGAATAAGATTCTCCCAGAAGACTCCTAAGCTTGCTTGCCCGAATCTTGGATGGAGAAGCCCACAAAATCCTGGCAGCCAGAAAGATCCCATGGAATGCAGTGGTTTGGCAAGGGATCAATGAGGATTCTTGATTCTCATGCAGATCTTAACTCATGGCACAAGTCCAGAGCCAAATCCTTTGCTTGGAGACAATCCTCAAGGTAGGACGCCTGGACTTAGCCAAGTGTCCAGGAACCAAAGCATACGAATCCCCACTTTGTGTAGAATGGATGATCAATGGAGCCATTATCAAAAAGAAAACCAGAGATGGAGTGAGGGTGAAACATACTGCTGAATCTTGAAACAAAGACTCCCAAGGCTGTGGCAAAATGAAGGAAAGGTCTGCTTTCCAGAAAAAGGGTGATGAAGATAGGAATCTTCCGAGTCAATGGAGACCATCCAGTCCCCCTCTGACTGACAGAATTGTCTCATTCCTGAGGGATAAACTTCACCACAGAGGAAATCAAAACCAAGAAATCTATGTTGGAGTGCCAAGCCCCCGAGGCCTTTGGAACCACCAACATGTAAGATCAGAAATCTACAAAGGGGAGCTAGCTCTATGGCCTTTTTCTCCACTAGGGCTGGTAATTTCCTCTCCAAGGCTTACCTTCCAAAGGAACTGGAGATGAAACTGTCAAAGTTGAGGAGACAAGTGGAAACGGGAGGTTTGAAGCAAAAAGAACCTGATATCCAGACCTCCAAGTCTGTTGCCTCCCATAACCTCTAGGAAGCCACCAAATGCGGAGAATGAGTGCTAGATGATCAAGAAGAAGGACCAATCAAGGGAGAGCCAGAAGTAACAGGACTCAAACCTGAGGGGGAGAGGGTCACCATCCTAGGGAACAAGACTTCCTTTCTCACCCGCCCCAGGAGATGGAAGGAAACCATTAGGAGACAATGCCGAAACAATTCCACTGGCTCCCAAAGCAAGATCCACTATAGTTTCGCAAACACTTCAGACAGGAGCTCCTCATCAAAAAAGGGAATTTGCTGCAAAGGGATTTCCTCCAAAAATTGAAAGAGGTGAAGAGAAGAGACCTTGATGAGCTGAGAATGCGGAAGGAAGAAAAACAACCTAAAAGAGATCCATAAGGCCTACAAAGTAGCAGCAACAGCATTTTGGCGAGATGAATCTCTCAAATATAAGCACATCATGAGGAACAAATCTTAAGGCCCTAAAAGATCTCAAAAGACAATCCAAAAGTCACATGTTAAAAGACTGAGCCTCTGAAAAAAGCTGGGGTAGACTCCAAGGCCCAAAGTGTTCTAAGGAAACGGAAACCAAGCCTTCTGAGAAGGTAAAGGGCCGACTAAAAGGCGCTTGAATTCAAAGTTCGGCCTAGGAGGTTATCAAAGGAAGAGTCATCCGACACTTGATAGACCCCTCTATGGAACTTATAGAGGGAAGAAAAACTTATCTTCCTTTCATCAAACACCTTAGCAACTTTAGGTCAAATGTCAAACCTAACCTGAACAGACACTGGGCATAGGGAAAAAGTACTGTAATGGATCATGGGACCGAGATGGACTTTCCTAGAACACCCCATCAGTGAAAAAAGAAGAAGGACGATGCTGCTGAACTTTGGATTTACCTTGTGGGAGATATCCTTACACTAAATAAAAATCTTACAAAATTCTGTATCATGATGATCACCACCAAGGGAATCCATGACTCCGTGCCCCTAGACTAACCTCTTTATTCCCTTCCTCAACCTTATCAGACCTACAAGAATGACCCTCCCCGCCACTCCTGGTTAGGCACTGATGGCTACCTCCCTTAAGTCTAGAGCCTGAACCCAACCACTCTACCCTCACCTTAGTGGTCTCTGGCACTATTATGGGAATACAAGGAGAATTCATGGATAAATTATCATCAGGCACCCAGCTAGGACTGTTCCCCCCCCCCCCCAACTAATCTCCAATTAATTAAATCTCGACTTAAAATTGGCTGACTCAACAGGTGTAACTACTGATAACGGAGTGGGGCGGGGGGACCGTGTCAATTAAAATCAACGGAGCCCGAGGCCAAAAATCCAGAGCCAACAGCAGACAAAACGAGGACTTTCTCTTTAACCCAAAGTCTTTTTTCTCTCTTTAAAAGTTAGTGCTCTCTGGCCCCTACATTGTAAAGTCTTTGGATATTTAACATGAGCTGTTATCTTACTATCGGGCCACGAACGACACGTAACCACACAACTTATCTCTAAAATTAGCACAATTACTGTATAGTTTATACTTCCTACAGCTCCTACAAATACCGTAAGAGTACCAGCTTATGATATGGTTTGAAGGGGGGAATTGCCAAAGAATCTTGAAACTCCATCGAAGAAAAGCAGGGGAGCACAAAAATACTAAATTAATGATAATACAAGGAAGGAAGCCACAATATGCAACTAACACATGTAATTGGCTATAATAACTAACAAACACACAATTGAATGAAGGAACTAATAAAGAAAAAAGGTTAATTGAAAATTAAAAATTCAGTTGGCTGTTTACAGACTGGCAGCTCGAATACAACCGACTTAAAAGGCGAGTGAACACTAAGTTCAGCTGACAGCGTTACCAATGGTGGGACCAAATAGAAAGTACCAAGGTTGCCAAAGTGGTTAAAAATTGGGAGGGTTTTTGGGATTCAGGGCTTTATAAATTATCCTAAGGTAATGTTTATTATAGCCTTTTCACACCAGCCATCTTGGATTTTGCTCTATGGTGAAGTTAGCCCATACTTTTGGGAGGTGTATTTTCTTCAGTATCCCCCAATCATCTAATACCCACCTTCAATCATTGCTCAAGAAACAAAGGTTACAGGTTCAATGGGATGATTCTCTTCCTGGTGAACTCTCGATAGTTCCACAAATGGTATCACAATCATAGACTGGTTTGCATCTTGAGACAGGTCTAAGGACCCTGCAAATTGCCTTATCCGCAAGCAATTGGTTTATTCAGCTAAGAATAAGGATCCATTAGCTACACCCTTGAGAGATAGTGGTATTTTTCTCCTTTTGATTTAAGTGAAAGGATCTGCTAGATCTTGGGTTCCTCACAGTATTTACCCAGTAAGGAACTGATATATCTGCTCATAAACATTGGATTCATCAGTAAGGGGTTTTGGTAAAGAAGTCGTGATGGCCCAGGTAACCTTAACCCTGGAACGGTACGGTGGGTCGTCCGCGACCCCGAGCGTCAAAACAAAAGATGTTTTTCTCACGTGACTCACCCCCGTGACTGAATTTGTGGGTGATCGACCTGCAGTCGGTCACTCGCCTACACGCTCTAGTAGTGTCCAGACGTGCATCGCTGTAGCTGTACTCCTTCCCAGATTTCTGAGACGCGTCGGGGTCGAGCGCGACCGAGTTTACCCTTCTAAGGTAAGTTGCATAATTATCAAAGTTATTACGTATTATGAAATTATCGTAGAATGGTGCAACTTGTATAGGTTATCAGGTGTGGAAAGTCTTGGTGGATGGTTTGGCTACCACGTGCATGATTTGTTTTTTAGTTGAAATGCCGTTCATCACCACGAGGACCATTTTACCGCGAGTGCCCCTTTATCAGTTTTTTGCATTTTTTGGCCAAGTCATTTTTCCGTAAGAAATTGCCAAATAGTGTGGCAAAACTTTTGCTTTTTTAGTGTTGGAAAGTGTGTCTAGATGATCTGGCTACCCATGCGTGACTTTGTTTTTGTCAGATACGCCGTAGATATTGGTATGTGGGGTATTTTCCTGCGGTTGCCAATTTCTGTTTTTTTTTCAATATTTGTAAAAATTTACTACGTAGTAAGGAATTGCCATATAGTATTGATTTTTTTCATGTTTATTTGTTGGAAAGTGTGCCTTGATGGTTGGGCTACCAGGTGCATGAATTTCTTTTTATCTGAGATGCCGTATATTAGAATGTTGGCCATTTTTCCGCGAGTTCCCCTTTTTATTTGTTTTGCATTTTTTTGCTTGGTCATGTTACCGTAAGAAATTGGCAAATAGTGTCGCAAAACTTATATTTTTATAGTGTTGGAAAGTGTTTCTAGATGATCTGGCTACCCATGCATGACATTGTTTTTTGCCTTAGATATATTGGTAGGGGATCCATTTTTCATCGAATGCGTATTTCTAATTTTTTCTAATTCTTTGCAGTTATCAAAATGGAGAGCAGGAGAGAATCATTGTTTACTTCTTTTTTGATTGAATATCATCAAATTTTTTTAGCTAAAATATTATATTGTTTTACAATTTTTTTTTTTCGATTTTATTTCCCTTCAAAAATTTTATTTGGGTCAGAATTCTAATTTTATAGTCGTAAAATAATCGACAATCATCCAGCAACCCACCATACAATTTTTATGCATATCCAAGAATAATTAGATTAGTAAATAACACCTTGAAATTGACATACCCTTCCTACATTTCAGGTGGCAGATTAGGGAGTCTGAGTCAGTGTGGTTGGCGGCCATTTTGTGGACATATCCGAAGTGCAAGTTGCCCTATCTATATATATTCTTGTTCCCTATAGAATTTGTGATATTTTGGTATATTTTTACCTGCATAAATATCATATATATTAAATATATGTATCTTTTTACGAAATTTATAAGTACTCAAAAATTGACCTTTAGATATGGCCCCTGATATAAATGTATTTTACAAAATAATGAAGATTATTTTACATATTTCTATTTTAGGATAACATACGTTTATTCCCTAAAAAAATTAGCCACTTCCTATTTCATTTGGGTACCCAAAAAAATTCATGAAATTTGGACAAATTTTTTTGGCCAAAAAAAGTTACCCTTTTTTTCTCATTTCAGATCTTCACCTCCATGGGTCCGACTTCATCCAAAATATATCAAGATGTGTCCTGAACATTCAAGAATCAATTCCTAAAAGGATTTGTGTATATATGTATAATTTTTTTTTTTTTTATGAATTTTTATGTAAGGTCTCTTTTTTTTCTACTTAATTTTTTAAAATAATTATAATAAATAGTTTTTCTGCAGATGAGTAGTATTTATCTTTACAATAGTTTTAAGCATTCATTGAATTTTTTTTTGGCAAAAAAAAAAAAGGAGGTTACAGTGAGCCCTCGCTACTTCGCGGTTCGACCATCGCGGATTCCCCACTTCGCGGATTTTTTTCATAACCCATATATATAAACATATCGCGGATTTTCCGAAAATGTCGAAAATACCGCGATATATGAAGAGCAAAGGGAGTGAGGGTCCACTTCAGGTTTGGAAAGGAACGCTCCACACGATTTACCGGCTCTAGGCCCAGGACAACGGCGGATTTGCTCCATAACGCACAAACGCAAGACACAGGAACACAGGGAATCAAGGAATACACTGGGGAAGCACAAGGGTGGAAGGTGAACACACAGGAACACAAGGGATAAGTACAAGTTATCACGCGGTAAACACGTGGGACACACGCGGCGCACACAAAGGGTCGAGAGAGAACGAGAGCGACGTGGTGACACGTCGCGACCAGAGAACTTACTGGCGTTATCGACCCAAGCGGACCTCGACCTAGCGCAAAGCCTACCCTCGGGGCACATTCTCTAATGCCGGGGTAGGCCGTCATAGAAAACGGGATTGAGGGTATCCTACACAAAACTCTGGTCGGTAGAGAGGAGATTACAGGTAACTCCTAAGAAAGTAGTTCGAGGTAAGTATTCGTGTTGGAACAAACTGTAATTAGTAATAACTGCTCTTACTGATTGTTCATTGCATTACATATGACATATAATTCAGTACAGAAAGAAATAAAACACGAAAAGAGAATGTGATCATACGACAATTCAGTATACATTACGTAGTAAAATTAAATCGAACATGAAACGCAAATCAGATGCAGTCATACCGTATTAGAATGGTGTAAGGCTGCTGATGGCTACTACTGTACTACAAATGTAATGGATGTGCATCTTTTCCATGTATACGTACGTAGTACTGCATCCCATAATATTCTTTGTTGCAAAAATCACATCTCGAATAAGCGTACGAGAGAGAGAGAGAGAGAGAGAGAGAGAGAGAGAGAGAGAGAGAGAGAGAGAGAGAGAGAGAGATTGACACACACAGAATGAGAAATGAAACAAAAACAGTGATGAGAGAGAGAGAGAGAGAGAGAGAGAGAGAGAGAGAGAGAGAGAGAGAGAGAGAGAGAGAGAGAGAGAGAGAGAGAGATCCAATAAAACACACAATAGGACAAGAAATAAAAGCAGTGATGAGAGAGAGAGAGAGAGAGAGAGAGAGACATATCCTACAACAAAACAAGCGTAAAATAGCGTACGTAAAGCTGTACTGTATACTGTACGTAGGGTACCTTGTACTTTGAATTGGTAACAACTACGTACCATATAAGAAGGATTGTGATTGGTTCAAGCGCTGATAGATGACGAATCAGAACCCAAGTTTTGTAATCTAGCCTGTGATTGGTGTTTTGACCGCTTCTCCAACCTCCAGCATCTTTTCGCGGCCACTTTGTCTGCCGCTGTATCGCTGTGTAGATGTTGCTACGTTATTGTGAACTTTAATCTGTGCTGTGCGTGACTGTTTTAAGTTGAACTTTTTGTTGAACTTTCTGTTAAACCCTACTGTACAATGGCTCCCAAGCGTTCTGCTTCTACTAAGGCTTGTAGTGAGCCTAAACGCCACCAAAAGATGATGACGATTGCTGAGAAGGTGACGCTTCTCGATATGTTAAAAGAAGGCAGAATTTACGCGGCCGCAGCCCGCCATTTTGGAGTGAACGAATCCACCGTTCGCTACATAAAGAAGGACGAGGCGAACATTAGAAAGACGGCTGCCATCACCTTTAGCAGATCAGCGAAGCGAGTCGTTACCACGCGTAATAAAACGATCGTACGCATGGAAGGTGCTTTAGCAGTGTGGATTGCCGACTGCCCGAAGAAGAACATAGCCTTGGATACGAACACCATCCGAACCAAGGCTTTGAGCTTGTATGAGAATTTTGCGACAAAGGAACCTCAAGACGACGATGGCAACCATGCTGAAGATGATGATGATGTAGATGAACCTCAACCAGGGACATCCAACGATTCCCAGCCTCAGAAACAACGTTTTTCCGCCAGCAAAGGATGGTTCGCGAAGTTTCAAAAACGCTTCGGCCTGAAAAGCGTTTCCCTGCATGGCGAGGCTGCTTCCGCTGACACTGCCGCTGCTGAAACTTACGCGAACGAGACTTTCAAGAACATTATCGCTGAAGGGGGATACAAGCCGGAACAAGTGTTTAATATGGATGAGACCGGCTTGTTTTGGAAGAGAATGCCGTCGCGAACTTTCCTGTTCAAAGAAGAAGCCAAAGCCTCTGGCTTTAAAGCGTTCAAAGATCGCGTAACCCTCGTGATGTGTGGCAATGCTGCTGGATTTTTGCTAGAGCCGGGGCTTATTTACAAGTCGAAAAATCCTCGCGCTTTGAAAAATAAAAATAAGAATCTCCTTCCCATGTACTGGATGCATAATCAAAAAGCATGGATTACGAAGATGCTGACCTCCAACTGGTTCCACCAGTGTTTTATCCCGCAAGTCAGCAAATATCTCGTAGAGAAGGGCTTGCCATTCAAGATCCTTCTCCTTATGGATAACGCTGGTGGACACGTAACTGACCTGTCGCATGAGGGCATTCAGGTTGAGTTCCTGCCACCCAACACCACGTCATTAATTCAACCGATGGACCAGGGGGCTATCAGGGCGTTCAAGGCCCTCTACACGAAGAATACCTTGGCGGACCTCGTTGCGTGTGTGGATGCTGCCCAAGAAGATGAAGATGAAAATTTCAATTTGAAGGCGTACTGGCGGAAGTACACAATAGCCACGTGCCTGCAGAACATTCAGAAGGCACTGCAAGAAATGAAACCTGCAACCGTTAATGCGAGCTGGAAGAAGTTGTGGCCCCAGATTGTTTACGACGACGAGGGATTTACACCGTCTGAAATTCAACACTCTGCAATACGCAAATCTGTGCAGTTGGCTGCGATAATTGGAGGTGACGGGTTTGGCGACATGACGACTGAAGACGTTGACGAGTTGTTGGACTGCCATTCCCAGCCGCTAACTGACGCAGACCTAGAAGACCTGACGAAATCGGCCAGTGAAGAAGACAGTGAAACGCAGGAAGAGACCCAAGAAAATGTCGAAGAAACGGGCTTAACATTAGAACGGCTTGCCAAGCTCTGCAACCATGTGAAGGAGGTGAAAGAAATGTCCCAAGAGTGGGACGAGGATATGGTTCGGTCTATGCAATTCTGCAACAAGATCGATGACATCATGACTCCCTACAGGATGCTCTTCGAGCAAAAAAAGAAGCAGCGGCAGCAACTTCCGATCACAATGTTCTTCCAGCCTCGCAAAAAAGAGCCAGTTCCTCCTGCTAGTACGCCTTCGGAAGATATTGAAGAAGTTTCCCAGGAAGAAGTTGAAGAGGTGTCCCAGGAAAAGACACCTCCGTCTGAAGAGACGTAAAATACTATCATTGGCTGCACAGTAGAAGACATCATTAGCTTCATCATCATCATTTTTACTGTGCAGCAAATTCATCGCCATCATCATTCAAGTTTTTCTTCAACTTCTTTCGTGGTGAGTACAGTAACAATCTTTATTTTTTACTTTAATATTCTAACATTTTAATATTTGTGCCTGTTTTAGTTTAGTATGCATTAAGTTAAAGGGAAGGTTTTAAAAGTCTGAATATACATGTTATAACCTATCATATTTTTTTGTTTAAAATTTACATTTACTGTACGTACGTAAAACAACTCTCTCTCTCTCTCTCTCTCTCTCTCTCTCTCTCTCTCTCTCTCTCTCTCTCTCTCTCTCTCTCTCTCTCTCTCTCGTAAATTGTTTTCCTGCTTTGCTACGTATGTACTGTATGATTTTATATAGATACGGTAAATAATATTTGTAATAACACATTTTCTAAAAGCTTTTACTGTAATATCATTATTTATCACTTTCATCATGCGCGTTAAATGCCTTCGTTTGTTTATTGAGCGTGGTTGTTTACTGAGAGTACTTTATGACGCCGTCGTTTCATGCGGCGTCATAAAGAAAAACATTTCATTTGGAAGTCCTAAGAAAAATTAAGTAAAACATTGGTAAATAACAAAATCAACATACTGTACTGAATAATCAATATAATCGATGCAAAAACTAACCTATACACAGATGTGTAAATGCATTTGTTTCTTCATTATGATCAGAGATAAACGTAAACAAAACATTGGTTGCCATTTTTTATCGTGCTTTTTGGCGTGTTTAGGAAACGCATGATATAAAATCGCCTTTAATATTTGTGCCTGTTTTAGTTTAGGGTACTGTAGTACATGCATTAAGTGTTCTTTACATTAAAGGGTAGTTTGTTAACAGTACAGTACTACGTACAAGGGAAGGTTTAAAAAGTCTGAATATACATGTTAAATAAATACGTAAATATGGTGTCACTACTTCGCGGATTTTCACCTATCGCGGTCGGGTCTGGAACCTATCTACCGCGATAAACGAGGGCTCACTGTACTGCAAAAACATTTTTCAAGAATTTTTTTTTGCGTCGGGGTCGCGCGCGACCGAGTATACCCTTAAAGGGGTGTCCGAGGAGCGTACCTATCCAGGGTTAATATAGGGGTCCTCCAAGGAGGCTTTGTTCTTCCTTGGAAGGCAACCTTAGGGGGCTTCCCCTAGATTTGGTCAACTTGCTAGGACAGTTGACCCCAGTTTCTACTAGGAAGGTTACCTTTCTTTCTGGAATTGGTCAGCTTTCATTCCATGTGTATGCCTCGGTTATTGCCAAAATAGTTGAGGCCTTAATCTGCTCCCTCTATGGTAATCCTCTCCAAGGGCCTTCTCTTTCCTCCTCACCCCACCCTTGGGACTATGTGGTACCTGGACCCTCAGGTTTTCAGACACAGAAGAAAGCACCAGTGGTGGCGGAAACTCCTGACTAAGTCCTGTGGGATCACTGACAGGGAAGGAGTTGGTGGGGCCGACTCATTCTATGGATATTGAGGATATTGAGGAAGGAGACCTAATGGGAAATTCTTGGGAAAATAGTGTTAATTGCTCGTGCTTTTATTCAAGTAAGTACTGTATTTAATTTTAAGATTAATTTTAATTTAGTTTGTAAATGAATGTCTGTGTATGTGTACAGCATAAATAACAGCTAGTTTGAAGAATGTTTGATTTTTCTAATACCTACTCCTTAGACACCGTACAAATTTACTAAAATATCAAACAAGAAAGGGTTCTATATCTGTGAGGTTATGCTCAAAATGAATTTGTCTGGAGAACAATACCACTGTACTTGAATTGTTAAGATGTGCAGATAAATTGAAATGAAAATCCACAAAACAAATAATGTAGAGCAACCTCTTCTCAAAATATCAAATGGCAAACTGGATCCACATGGATTCCATACCGTGGTCATAAATATCTGAGAGGTTGTTTCCAGAATGAATGTGTCCGGAGGACAATATCACTGCGCTTGAATAGGGAAGATGTGTAGATATAGTAAAATAAAAATCACCAAAAATACAGTAAGATCAACCACTTCTCGAAATATCAAATAGCAAAACACTGGGAAGTAGTGTTGCCAAAAATCATTCATATGATATAGGACATTCCTTAAAGTGTCCCCAGCTTACGTTTTTTTCACTTTACGGTGTAGAATACGATGTTTTTTCGTCCCCTCGTTATGACATTTTCCCCACTTTACGGCATCGAATTCCAAAATTCAAACTTGGCGGTTTTTACGCGTACGACTGTGCGAGTCACTCTCCTACCACCACGCTCATACGTTACTGCATACGTCACTAAGAAGCTGGTCTGCTATTGGTCGGCGTCACGGCGTCACTAAGATGCCGATACGCTGTTGGCCGAAATCCCTCCTACAATGCCTGAGAGAGATGCTGCCTCAGTCTCTCTCTTTGTTACTCCCGCGTTCAGTTCAGAATCTTGTGCGCGTTTCGTAAAGACTTGATTCTCGTGTGAGTGCTTGCGATATCATATATTTTGTGCATTTTAGTGCTTAATTCCAACTTTAATTCATTACCCATGGGTCCCAAGATTGCTAGTGAAGTTAAAAGGAAAAGTAAGAAGATGATTACTAGGGAAACGAAGCTGGAGATATTAAAGAAATACGAAGAAGGCATGTGCATGGGGCTTGCTGTCGATGAAGCTGACGTCGATAACCTTATCGAGGCGCACAGGGAGGAGCTTACGACTGAAGACTTGAAGGAGTTGGAGGCAATGCAGTTGACCATTATTCAAGAAGAGCACAGCTCTAGTGGTGGCGAGGACCGGGGGGAGACTGAAGAAACGACATCGGCAGAAATAAGGGAAGCTATCGGTTGGTATGAAAACCTTACAAGATTCATTGAAAAAAAAAAAACACCCAGAAAAACTTCACACAGGTCGTCTTCTGAGAGTGTTAATGACAAATGTATGAGTCATTTTAGAAATATTTTGAGGAGTCGTCAGAAACAGGCTTCTTTGGATAGATATTTCTCCAAAAGAGAAGTATCAGAAAGCAAAGATGATAAGTGATTCTATTAAAAAAGCTAAAAAAGAAAGTAACTTTTAAAGTTCTAAAAAAAAAAATCATAAAAAAATTTCAAAAGACAAAAATAATAAACAAAAAAGCATTTTTGATTTTGTGTTTAATAATAAGAATAAATTTATTAATAAGTGTACATAACATGATTAGCATTGATACATTTTTATATCTACCGTCTCCCCCCTCTGCCTCCACCCACTACCAGCTCAAGTCACGTCACTCCAAAGGTAAATAAAATTTTATTTTTCCTTTACAGTACAGTATAAATTTTCATTTATACCTGTAATGTTATTTAATTATATACTGTACAGTATATGTATATAATATTTAAGTATACTGTAGTACAGTGCTTACTATACTATATTGTTACGTATTAATTTTCAATGTTTTTACCCGGGGTTTTGCTATTCTATTGCCCACCATACGACATTTTCACCATACGATACCAACTCCGGAACGGATTAATGTCGTATGGCGGGGGTCTACTGTACTGTAATCATTATATTTTTATTCTGATCATATGTAACTAAAAAAACAGGTCATCCTCTGTCTTGGGTTTCCATACTCACAGGGAGTGTATATGATCATGGTTAAGAAACCCAGTTTTACATATTATAATGTATATTCTTGGTGATGTTAGTGCTACTGTTATGGAAGGAGTGGAGTTCCTGTGCAGTAAATAAAAAAGGCAATGTATTTGGGATAAAAATGACTTAGGGCCATAACATCATGAAACTATGTTCCTTGTGAATGGTGCAAAAGCATTGGCAGGCATATTGGCCTGACTTTTACCAAATCTTACCCAGAATGTTAGTTGTCATTCCAACTGAACCACAAATAACGAGCACCAACACCTTGTCACTCAAAGCTGGCTTCTTCAGTTTCACAACTTTCATCAAGCTTTTTTTTAGGATGGGAAGAAGCAAGTAAATATTAGGTATACAATATACATGCATCTACAAACTGGTTTTATAATATAACAAGAGATAGCAATTGAAAAACGACTCATAAGGAAAGCATTGCATAATGACATAAAATATTAAGAAGGGAACAGATTAGTATTCAATAAGAGCTTTCCTGTGCACATACCAAACCTGTTTGGGAGTGAAGCATTTAAGCAGAAAAACTACAATTCAGTAGTTTAAAATCTAATGACGCAATAATTTTGTCCCTTTTAAAAGAAAAGTCTTAATTTACCACAACTGATTTGTTACTCCTTTAAATCAAGAAGCAGGTATGCCCATATTAAACCATTCGCTATGAGGCCGTGGATCCGCTACTGGAGCTATATATGAGATTTGTTACCATCAATATACTTACTCAATTACTTTATAGTAAACTACATTTCCATGTTTATTCGTTTACTGCTGATTACAAAATAAATTTTTCAAAAGTTTGCTTTATTTTCCATTGTTTTTTCCATTCATTGTGAAGAGATTAAAGAATTAAAAAAAAAATTCATGTAATTATCTCTAAATAATGGTAAAGCACTGATTTTGTATGTAAAAAAAAAAAAAAAAAAAAAACTATAATCATTGAAGTGACTCATGTTATTCCGTTATAATTTACGAAAAATAGCTGTCGAAAGATATAAAACTACTCGTTAGTAATAATGAACTTTAGGTTGTACAGAAATGTAATAAAAAAAAACATTTATTTCCTTTGATACAAGGCGTATTCTATAATTTATAATTATATGGTATGGTGAAGCCCTGCGATCTTGTGTAAAAAAAAAAAACCTATATATTCATTGAAGTGACTATGTTATTCCGTAATAATTCCATGACAAATAACCATCGAAAGATATAAAACTACCCGACAGAGAAAATGGACTTTATGAGAGAGAGAGAGAGAGAGAGAGAGAGAGAGAGAGAGAGAGAGAGAGAGAGAGAGAGAGAGAGAGAGAGAGAGAGGGGAGACAATATAAGTTTAGTTCATTAAACATAAGGTTTATTCGTTCGTGTGTCATACCACATTGGGTGTGAGACACTAAGAACTGAATTATTCCTGTTTTGGGTATTTCACAAGCTTAGAAATATACTGAGCATCTAATAAGGTAAAGAATATTGTGTAGAATGCCAATAAATGAAAATAATCACGATAGGCTAACTTTTACTTGTGAAAACAATGTAAAATATTATGAAATATAGAAAGCATGAAGATGATGATATTTTGTAGAAATGATAGTTAAGCAAAAAAGGAATAAAATAAGAAAAAAGATGAATCTCGTCTTCTGTCAACAATTTTCATTACTGGTAAGTTTTCGTCTCGTGGGTGACACTTAATAATCACAGGCGGGAACACTTTCTCTGTGATTTGAACACTGTGACAACATTGAAAAACAATAAAATACCAGACCTTACATAATCCTGCATAAGAACTAGAATCGCAAGTATTTTGGTTGGTGATGAGGTTAGATGTGAATATACTAAAATATACCTTACATAATCATGAATAACAACTAGAAAAGCAAATATTTTGGTGGCAGGATGACATTCCTCCTAATTGGGGGTGTTAGGGGGGAGGTTGAGTAATGCCTAAGGTAGGGAACGTTGCCATTGGCTAGATAGTGTGGTGTGATTATTTCATGGTAAGATTAAAAACTAAAACAGCTCTTACATATACATAAATAAAGGCTAGAATCCCAAAAACTTTGCTGGTTGGCTGAAGACAGGAGGAGGAGGGGCTAATACTAGGGAGAGGAGATTTTTTTTGTGAAATTTATTTGTGTGTGAACTTGTGTGATATGCAACCATGTGCTATACTGTTTTGTAACTTATAAAAATGATAATAAAAATAATAATAATAATAATAATAATAATACTGTTAATAATTATGAAGATGACATATCCCGACATGCGTATTACCAGGCATGTTTTGACGTATACTGACATCATAGTAGCAAAGGGGTTAAACAATCATTTGCGACTTAGGAAAAAAGGAACCTATTACGAAACAGGACCTTTAAGATAAAATCCTTCATTTCCATACTGTACTTACCTTTAGGTATTAATCTATTGATTCCAAAGACTATACGTACTTCAAAATGAAAATAAAAGTACAATATTTTCTCTCTTGCTGCCACCTATCCCCTTCATGGGGCAGCTATACAGCCACCAACATGCCAGGAGGCTGGTCTTGGGGCACCCTCAACAAAGAGCATAATTCAGATTAACTCACCTCGTGATATCTTTAACCTAACATAGCACCCTGTGGAAGACACTTCATCAACACATCTGCATATGATGTCATGAAAACAATACAGTTACACAGATTACATTTTCTAGTTTTACCCAAATGTTTAGCTGTGTATGACTATCATCTCCATATGGTGGTGACCTGGGCAAACACACGGTTACTTTATTCTAGCTGGCCTTTGTTTTACTGAAGGGAAACCACACCTAGAGTAAAACTACCTCTTACCACTATAAGTGGGGAAGCAAGGGTAAAACTAATGAACTTTGTCAAGTACTGAACTCGAATATCTAATTTCATCATGAAAATAGTTTATTTCCATAAATCTTCTAGAAGTTCATTGCTGATTCACACACTTACCAGGAACCTGGGATAGTGGCAGTGGAGCAAATGTCTTCAACCTTTTAAGGAAACACCTACCTGATCCAGTTGTGCTTTTTTCCATACCTATTTTAGTCCCAATAAACACCTTCACATGCTCTTTATTTAAGCCATGCATCATTCACAAATGGTTTTTCATACACTGCACAAGGATCCATACGACTGCTAACAACAACCAGTGGGGTACAATACCAAC
>NC_090739.1:77222472-77237472 GCF_036898095.1 Palaemon carinicauda
TACAGCATCCTGCTTTTCCAACTAGGGTCGTACCTTAGTAAGTAATAATAATAATATGAATTAACTTTAGATTAAATGAGCTTGTGGAAATGAAATCACATTATGCAGAGTATACAGTCATCATCATCATCATCAGCCGTAACAAGTTCACTGCAGGACAAAGGCCTTAGACATGTCCTTCCACTTGTATCTTTTTATGCCAGTCTATACCAAAAAATTTTCTTAAGTCGTTAATCAACTGTTTTCTCTTCCTTTCTCTGCTTCTTTGCAATCCCTAGGGACCCATTATATTATTCTTAATGTTCATCTATTATCTACTACTTTCATTATACGTCTTGCCCATGTCTATTTCTTTTTCTTACATGTTTTTAGAATATCTGCTACTTTAGTTTGCTTTCCTATACATGTTGCTCTTTTTCTCTCTTAATGTTATTCCCATCATTAATCTTTCCATTGCCCTTTGAGTTGTAACTATCAAATGTTCTAAGGCTTTAAGAAGGCTTCAAGTTCTGGTAGGTCAATCTGATTAAATACTTTTCTTTTTAGAGAATGTGGGATTTTACTTATCAAAATATATATACCGGTATGGATATGTATATGTATATGTATATGTATATGTATATGCATATGTATATGTATATATATGTATATGTATATATATATATATATATACACAGTATATATATATATATATATACACAGTATATATATGTATATATATATATATATATGTATGTATATATATATATATGTATATATATATGTATATATATATATATATATGTATATATATATGTATATATATATATTTATATATATGTGTATATATATATATATATTTATATATATATATATATATGTGTGTGTGTGTGTATACAGTATCTATCTATCTATCTATCTATCTATATATATATATATATATATATGTATATATATATATATATATATACATATATATTATATATATTATATATATATATATATATTACATATATATATATTTATACACACACACACACACATATATATATATATATATATACACAAACGAACAAATTCAGCCATTGCTAGTCCACTGCAGGACAAAGGCCTTATCCATGCCCTTATCCATGTTTGGAGTTTTCGTCAATTTTCATCGCTAAACTGGTAAACAGCGGATTGGTGATAGTGAGAGACTTTTGTCTGATCGCTCACAGGAAACCAACCCAGTATGGGTAGCCCTGACTAGTACAGCTTTGCTGGTATTGATGATATACAAACTTCCATCCACTTGTTTAGTATTTACTGCTGAGCTGTATGCAATAATTCTCGCAGTCCAACATTGTGGAAAAATATAGGAGAAATACAAATTATCTCTAGATGTATTACTTTTTTTATTTTTACTGAAGATTGTATTTGTTTTTTTATACTGTTTAATTTGTTTACCTTCAGTCCCTAACTCAAAAATTTCTTTTACTACTGAGTGACGATGCCCTGCACCCAGCAGGGATTATAGGCTAGAAATTACTAATATGGTGAAGATTGTCAAAAAAGGAACAGGTTTATTTGGATAAATTATCTGAATTAAAGATAGGCAGCAAGAGTGATTGGGACTCCCCTCTACCTTTGATGCCTTTTCAAAAAAAAAAAAAAAAAAAGAAAAAAAAAACTGAGTATCCTGCTAATGACAGGGCACTGTAGAGGAATTTGAGAGTGCTAAGTTTGACCTCAGTGATAGTGTTAACTATTTTATTTCTACATACAGTTATACCATTTCTGGTGATGAGGAACAGAGTGCTAGGTGAAGGCATGCCATAATTTACTGTGGGGTATTCTTAGGATATTAGTTCAGTGGACACTTTAGTGAAATAAAATCCTATGGTTGATGTTAAAGTGAGAATGTAGAGATAGGATATATTGTTTTACAATCCCTTTGATCCTATTTGAAGTGATCTGTCAAATTACATTTGAATTTAGCCTAGATATACAGTAGAGTATATACTAATTATACTTACATATATGTAGATTAAATATTTTCTAGATTGAATCCTAAGAGGCTCTGCCTGGATATATTTATGTCTCTGCTTCTGGTTTTTGGAGACCTGTACTTTCTTCCCACTATCTTTTTTTCCTTTCTCAAAATAAATATTTCTTATGTTTTTGTAAACAGTGTATTTTCCACAACACCATTGTGTCCCCTTCTCAGCCACCAATTATATTTTTTGTTATCTGATACTTTTATAAAATCTAACCTGAGATTCAAGCTATTTATAACTTCTGCTGATTTTTTCCAGAATTAAATCAGCAGTCATACTACATGTTTATTCAGCAAGCTCAAAGCAAGAGAAGATAAAAGCCAAGTAAGGTTCTAGCTGGGTCCCCTTTCCCAGTATAAAATCAAGGGGTGGTGCCCAGTGCCCAGTTCATCCTTGATTGTTTACCTTTTACCCAGATTTCTGGGTATTCTACCGTCTCTTTTTGTGCAGTGAAACCTTGAAGTGTGGTCAGCATTCGGACACTAGGCAGTCTGCATGCTACATCTGGCCACCGTACGCAAACTACTACAACATATTTCTAAATATGGTAATCAAAGTAGTTTTTATATAATTTTTACGAATTCCCATGGTGTTTTACTCTCAAACATATTATGCCATCCCATCATCCAGTACAAGAGGTGCAGGACTGTTCAGTACTTTTGCAGTCTAGGAAGAATATCAGTGTTCACTTTTGTTGGGGTCCTCCCCATGTTTGGGTGGATGGGAATGCATGAGTAGATAAGGCAGCTAAGGAAACTTCAGGGCTTGTTAACCCATCCCCCATAACAATTCCTTAAAAGGTACATTTTCACTGCAAAAATAAATGTCTGATGATGCTGGTAGGAGTATTGTGCAGCGAGTGAAATAGTTAAGGTCTGAGAAGGAGGGGGCGGGGTGCGAGCAAAGACCAAACAAAATGACATAAAAATCACTTGAACACTGCACAGGTTGAATGCAAGTGCTGTGTGACTTATTTTCAGTGTAGCATATTCTAGTTTTATTAGCATTTTTTTTACATAAAGTAGGAATATATATCCAGTATATATATAACATATATATATATATATATATACTGTATATATATATATATATATACTGTATATATATATATATATATACTGTATATATATATATATATATATACTGTGTATATATATATATATATATATACTGTATATATATACTGTACATATATACACTAGCCAGACAGTATTTTCCTTTTGCCTACGCATACACCAAATAGTCTAGCTCATTCTTTCTACATTCTTCTCTTTCTTCTTACACCTGACAACAGTGTAATTACCAAACAATTCTTCTTTACTTAAGGGGTTAACTACTGCACTATATTTTTTCAGTAGCTACTTTCCTCTTGGTAAGGGTAGAAAAGACTCTTTAGCAATAGTGAGCACATCTTCTAGGAGAAGGGCACTCGAAAATCAAGCCATTCTTCTCCAGTCTTGGGTAGTGCCATTGTTTATTTATTTTCTTATTTTCTTTCCTCACTTGGCTATTTTTCCCTGTTGGAGTCCCTGGGCTTATAGCATGCTGTCTTTTCAACTAGGGTTGTAGCTTAGCTTGTAATAATAATAATAATACTAATACTAATAATAATAATATATACACATATCATCATCATCATCATCATCAGCTATTGTCAGTCCACTGCAGAACAAAGGCCTCATATATGTCCTTCCACTTGCATCTGTTTATAGAGTTTCTATGCCCGTTCATACCAGCCAACTTTCTTAGTTCGTCAATCCATCATCTTCTCTTCCTTCCATTGCTTCTTAAGCAATCTCTAGGGACCCATTCTGTTCTTAATGTTCATCTATTCATCTGACATGCTTATTATATGTCCTATCCACATCCATTTCTTTTTCTTATAAGATGTTAAAATATCCTCTATTTTAGTTTGCTCTCATATCCATATTGCTATTTTTATGTCTATTAAGTGTTAGTCCCATCAATATTCTTTCCATAGCTCTCTGAATTGTAACTAGCTTAAGTTTTAAGGTTTTAGTAAGGGTCCAAGTTTTTTTTATGCTCAAGTTAAAACTGGTAGGACCGCCTCATTAAATACTTTTCTTTTAAGAGAAAATGACATTTTACATTTCCTAATCTCATTTTGTTTTCCAAAAGCTCTCCATCCTATGCTTATCCTTATTTCAATTTTAGCCTAATGTCCTGGGGAAATACTTACTGTCTCTCATATGATTATATATATATATATTCATTAACAATCTCTAGAAGTTTGTCAATAACCCTTGTATGTCATCTATCTGCATTTTCATTGAACATTATCTTAGTTTTACTCATATGCATTTTCAGGCCTACATTTCTGCTTTATTAAATCTTCTATCATCTTTAGCAATTCCTCTCATGATTCACTAAACACAACTATGTTATCTGCAAATCTTAAGTTGTTAAGGTATTCCCCATTAATGATAATTCCTACATTTTTCCAATTTAAATTTTCACAAACTTCTCAGCATGCTAGGAATAATTTAGGAGAGATGGGGTCTCCCTGTATAACTGCTTTCTGGATCCAAATTTTCTCACTATCTTTATGTAGCTATAGGATGGCTTTACTTCCTGTACAGATATCTTCAAGTGCTCTAGCATAAGAACCATATATTCCTTGCCTTTGACGGGTTTTCAATACTGCTAGGTAGTAGGTTGACCTAGGCCACAAGCCACCCGTTGAGATACTACTGCTAGAGTGTTAAGGGTTCCTTGACTGGCCAGACAGTACTAAATTGGATCCTTATCCCTGTTTATAGCTCATTTTCTTATTGCCTACACACACACACACACTGTATAGTCTGGCTTATTCTTTACATATTCTTCTCTGTCTTCACACCTGACGACACCGAGATTACCAAAGAATTCTTCTTTGCTCAAGGGGTTAACTAATGCACTGTAATTGTTCAGTGGCTACTTTTCTCTTGGTAAGGGTAGAAGAGACTCTAGCTATGGTAAGCAGCTCTCCTAGGAGAAGGACTCTTCATAATCAAATCATTGTTCTCTGGTCTTGGGTAATGCCATAGCCTCTGTACCATAGTCTTCCACTGTCTTGAGTTAAAGGTCTCTTGCTTTAGGGTACACTCAGGCACACTATTCTATCCTATTTCTCTTCCTCTTGTTTTTTAAAGTTTTAATAGTTTATATATCAAAGATGTATTTTAATGTTACTGTTCTTAAAATATTTTATTTCAATTGTTAATTACTTCTCTTGTAGATTGTTTATGTTCTTTCCTCACCAGGCAATTTTCCCTAATGGGAGCCCTTGGGCTTGTAGCCTGTTGCTTTTCCAACTAGGGTTGTAGCTAAGCAAGTAAAATAAAGTTTTTGACAGAATCAAAAGCTTTCTCATAGTATATAAATGCCATACATAGTGATTTGTCATACTTTGTTGGTTTTTCAATTAGGTGATTAATTACACGGATATGGTCAGTTGTCAATGCTGTACCTGCATAAGATTAATATACTCCTTGTCTTTGAAGGGCTTTCAATACTGCTGACATTTTGATAGCATTCAAAGCTTTCTCATAGTCTATAAATGCCATACACAGTGGTTTGTCATACTATTTTGACTTTTCCATTAGTTGATTAAATACAGGAATATCGCCAGTTGTTGGATACCTGCTTTAAAACCTGCCTGCTCTATTTTTTTTAATAAAGCCTAGCTTTCATTTTATTCGGCCTAGTATGATTTTTGTAAATATTTTATATATTACCAAGAGTAAACTTACTGGGCAGTAATTTTCAAGTCTTTCATGTCTCCCTTTTTGTGAATAAATATAATGATAAAGTTTTTTTCTAAGCTGCAGGCATAGACCCTTCTTGCAAACATTTTATTTTTGTAAAGTTCAGTGAGTTTTACTACAGTATTATGAAATCTCCTCCATCAATTGTTAGACCATCTTCTGCTGCTTTGCCTCTTTTTTATGACTTTCGATGCTTTCTTTACTTCTCCTACTGTTACCTTTGGTACCGGCTCAGGTGTTTAATTAATTATATTGGCAAAGTTATTTCTTACATCACTATTTTAGTCTTCAGCAATTTTTATCACTCCCTCTCTTGTTTATAATGTTTCCATTTTCAACTTTTAAAGCAAATACCCGTCAGTGCCCCGTTCCAAGTCTTCTTTTCATCAACTTGATAATTTTTCTTTTCTTTAGTGTTTCCTCATTTTTTAGTCTGATTGTGCTTATGAATGCCTTGGGTTTTTTGGTTTGTTAAATGTTTTTAATATTTCTATTTTTCCCATACACACACACACTTATATATATATATATATATATATATATATATATATATATATATATATACTGTACATACATAACCAATACAGAGTTGACTCCTTATTGAGCAGAACACATACATGGGAAAAAGTATATTATTTCCAATCCTATTATTTCTACAAAAGGATTAGTACAAAACTGAATACTGACCCCAGATGATGGACATGAATAAATCAGCGACTGTGGTTATCAAAATGCCAAAATTTCATTAAAAAAGCTATCAATTCTTATGCTTACATTGCAAAAATAATTTATTAAGTGACAATAGAAAGTAAAAAATATTTCAAAAGCCAAGTAAATCAACTTGAATGAAGCAACCTTGTTTTTATTATATCTAATAAGTTAAACATACGGTAGTATTGTATTAAGAAGACAGATCCAGTACAGTATAAATGCTACAGGCTTTGTAAAATCAATTGCAAACCTCAATATTAATGAGAGTAAAATATTCACTCACCTGGGGAAAACTGAAGTGAGAATCATAATATTTTGAGAATATGGGTTCATTTCTTACACACAGCATTGCACACCATGTGTGGAGTAACAACCTTGGAAAACGACTAGTCCAGTAGTAAACAAATTCATCTGGGATGCGCCCAAATACCATTCGAGCTTCTTCTTTTAGTTCTCTGTAGTGATTTCTCTGAAAATATAGATTATAAGCTATACAGTGGCTTGGAGGACTTTATTATACGAGGCCAATCGTGAAATAAAAAATAGAATTTTATAGTAGGATGTTTTATTTTTTTCAATACTGTAATTACATTGTGTTCAGTATGCTTGCTTTCCAAAGCTCTCCCTTTTTTTACTTTTACCAAAAAATAATAAAAATAATTATCTCTCCCTCACTCCATTTACCTTTCCTCCTACAATGATATAGTTTGGCACACCATGGTAAACAGTATCAGCTTGGTGACACTTCATATCGGAAGCTGAATTCAAACCTAAAGAACCTCTTGTGGGTATGCAGAGAATTTCAATAACCCGGGTAAGTACTGATATAGTAAAGTTTATCACTGAAATTTAATTATTTTTAATGAATGTTAACTGGGGTAAACAGTGCTGAATCCCACACTTCTATGGAGCTGGGTAAAGTCATGAAAAAGGTCCTATAGCAACTATCCTAACGCAAACATTTTAAACAAACCAACCGAAAATGGCACCTGTAAACTTGAACAATATTTAAATATTTACAGAATAAAAGTTACTTGAACTGAAAGTAAGAGTAACTCCCTTTTTTTCTCAATACTGCATAATTCTCAAAGGAAAAAACTAAATAAAAACTTCCCTGAGTAGCAGAGAAAAACAACTCCCACTCTTAAGCTCACCTTTAATTAATACAAAATTACCTGATACACATTTTAAGAACTGATTAAAACTGAATATCACATACTACCATTATTATCCTTACAGTATTATCATTACTGGCTAATCTATAACTCTAGCCGGAAAAGCAGAAAGCTACAAACACACAGGGCTTCAACATGGAAATCAGCCCAGTGCAGAAAGGAAATAGTGTAGTAAAGCTATACACTAAGTAATGAATAAAATAATACAAATACATCTCAATCAGTAAAAATATTAAATAGATCAGTCATGCATAAACTACAGATATAGGAATTATGTTAGCCTATTCAACAGAAGAGCATTTGTAATAAGTTTGACTTTTGAAGTTCTACTGATTCAATCCCAAGATAGGACGATCTCTCAACAATCTGTTCACAGGTGGAATAAAACTTCTACAATACTGTCTGGTATTAAGTCTAATGATGAAGATAATAGATTGTTAACATCAAGTGCATACCTAGTACTACATACAGGATGGTACAGTCTGGGAAGATCTAAAAGCAAAGAATGATCAGAATTATGAAAAATCTTATAAAATATAAAAAAAAACTAACTGAACGACAGAGCTAGAAATTAATATCGAGATCAGGGGTAAGAAATTTAATATACCATAAGCTTTTGTCCATCAAATTAAAATCATAGTTAGCAGCTGATGACTTCAGGACCTAAATCCCAGCAAACTTTATAAGAAAACCAGGGCTCCATCAAATAGCATTTGAAAAACACTGGTTTGGTATGTCCCTGAGCTGCACTGGTTATCCACAGACATATTCATAAAGATATCAGAAGTAGCAGTAACAACTCCTAATATCATCAATCCTAACTTTCAAGTCCCGTACGCATCTTAAATCCAACTCAATGTGTTTTTGCTACTAAGCCTTTAATAATGAAGGTCACAGCATTCTTGTAGAGGGTAAAATTCAGATATAGAAACCCTACTTCTGAATCCTTATTCATTTCCTAACCTAACAAGGGAATAAGGCGGAAAACGAGGTAAACTTTTGGTAATAAAAGGAGGTCCTTTACTGAATTTTTCATATAAAATTGTTGGAATATAAGAGTCCTGGTCAGAGGTGGCAGACAGGCTATGAAAATGGACTCGATATCCTGAACAGAAGGTTCCTACTGTCCAAGGGTCAGCTCCAAAGTCCTGCCACCTTAGCCAAAAGCTTAGTAGGCATCCCCCCTCTCTGGTGGTAAGCTGGGGGGCATGCCCTGCCTAGTGGAAGCCTCTGCGACCACGCCCTCTTCGTATAGAGGGATATCCTCTCTGAAAGGTAGGTCTGGGGGTTTACTTCCCGGGCTGTTGTGAATCTGTTGAGAGTAAAAGTTGTCTTTGGTGTGGAACTGGCTCAGAAGGCGAGTTGCTTGGCTGATGCTGGGGAGCAGGCAAGCTTGGTGCCATTGCCCTTCTTGTCATAAGAGCTTGTCTTAACCTCTCTACATTCTCTCTAGCCAAAGCTACATCTGAGGAAGGGAATAAAGAAGGGGAACTCACTAAGTCTGAATTTCTCAGGGCTAATGCATTCCTGGGAGACAGCTGTCTAGATCATTTGGCTAAGACAGCGTCATGCCTCTCTAGGATACAGTTACCCAATAGGTAAATGTTCTGATGCAAAAGGAATTCTATGGCTTTAGCACAGATCGAGATAATTCCTCAAATTGCCTAGGGACCCCTTCTTCCCTTAAGTTTTCTGTCACCGCAAAGCGAAAAACTATCCTACTAGCCACGAGAAAGGCATGGATTGCAAACATAGCTACCACCTCCATGTTTGTCATTTCGGGACCCAAACCAATGGAGGGGAGGTTGGATAATTTATCGACTGGTCCCAATGGAACCACAGTAGCAATATCAGCGTCAATAGGGAGTGGACTCTGAAAAGCGCCAGTGTACATAAAAACATCTACAGTACTGGCTTTTAAGTGAATTTTCTAATGCTGAGATTGAGTATTAAGTACCGTATTTCCCATGTTATAAAATGCACCTTTCTTCTGAAAAATACCCCAAAAATCATATTGCGTCTTAACACTAGGAAAGAGTTGTATAGTGGAGTTTGACAACATTCAAACACCCATCTAATGACATACATGCACTTACACTAACCAGACATAAAATATAAACCTACAATTATCATTCATATGTAATAAATACATTTATTTTTATATTGTACTTCTTTTAATGAAATACAGTAGAAAATTATTTGTTTGTTTTGTTAATCAGCTGATGACTTGCCATCCCCTTCTACAAGCAAACATGCCAACCAGTAATCTAGCAGACGATGCTATGACATATTAGTTGTTTATGCAGTATTCATCTATTTTCTCATATTTTGTTGATATTTTGTAATAAAGCAATATATAGATAATGACTCTGTTGCCTGAGTTCCGAAATAATACAAACAGACAGTTGTTAAATACATCTCTGAAAAAAATATTTGTTAGTTGAATGCAGAGTTACCAAGTTAGCAAAAAAGTAACTAGACCTAGAGTCACACATACAGCAGCAAAAATATTCCACCTGGAGGAGTTTCTAGAGGCTTATTTGATCAATAATTAATTTTCTGTGAATATGTGTATACTATGTGAAGAATTTGAGAAATATCACTTGAATTTTACATTTTTACCAAAATTTCATTACTAACATTTAGCAACACTGCTTTCCTGCAAACAATACTTGAAGCACCAAACACTAAACATGTAGTTGTGGTGGCAACTTTGACTTTAGTGGTTTCTTATATAATTATGTAATAACATTGGGATAATCGGCGTGCAACTCATTAACATTAACTTAAACACTTTATAATGCACCCAAAATATGAAAAGTTACTGACTAGGAATTGTGGCTAAGATAGCTTGTAAAATCCTCAATTTCTTTTTTTCCAAAATCTGCTTTGTTAATTCAAGGGTGCGTCTTAACATTTCTAGTCTTATGACACGGGAAACACGGTAAATCTAAAGTATCTTAAGTCTGTTTAGAAAGCTCCACATCAAACCTGTGTTTAGGACTTTGAGATTGTGAGAAGACTGAGTCAATAGTGCACCGTCTCTTAGTGGTTTGCACGTGAGGGGGCTCATCTAGTCCATCTAAATGACGGATGAGGCACATAACCTTAATAAGTGTGAGGCTTCTGAGCCTGATTCTGGGGTCTCAAAAGGGATTACATCAGCTGAGCTGGTGCTTGCACACATTGTGAGGTTCTGTGGAGAGTCATTAATAGTAATATCATTATTGTAAGGTTGTTCCACTTTTGGGAAAATTGGCCTTTCTATTTTAACAGTCACCTGGCTCTTAACTCTTCCTCAAAAGTCCTTCCTTTCCCTCGTGATATTCATACTGTGACGGGAATAGGAGGCAGAGAAGGAACGAGAGGATTCCTGTTCACTCCCGTTATAAGAGCATTCGCCTCTAGCAACAGAGTGTGAGGCAGAAGAGTTGAAGTCTCTCTCAGAGGTTGATTTACGAGAATAGAGAATTCTCTGTATGCAGCCACATAGGGCACCTACGGTGTGGGCCTCATCTATGGCGTTTAATGAAAGTCACCTCCTCTGTGTCAGATGGAGGTGATTCAAGGGACGGGGGGAAAAGCGCTTCATTCCTTATCAGTCCACTGTTCCTGCAAAGAAAGGTCTAAAAAAGTGCATGACCTGGTATGAAGCATTACGAATAGTAGGCCCAGAACTAATGTGTTGCTGATCATGAACATTAATGTGTTTGCTATTAGTGTAAGACATGGGTTTGCTATCAGCATAAGTCAAGGCTTTGTCCTCAAGAGTTGTAGCCAGATGTTTATAAAAAACAGGGGGATCTTTGAAATAATGGAGTGTCGATCTACCACACCCTATGGGGTGCATTGATCGTAAACCAGCTTGTGAGGATCTGGTAGGAACATGATGTGCATTAACATTATGTTGCAGAAGAATACTCTCATGCATTAAAATGTTGGCACGTGATGTGTCGTCATTGTAGATGGGCACGTATACTTGCTTTGTATTGTTGGCTTGCCCCACGTGTGGAAAGTTTCATCACGCACAGGAAAGGTGGCGTGTAGAGCTTCATATGGCTGAAAAATTAAGCCTGGCTAAACTACAAAAATTGGTAGTCTGCCTTTGTCCTACTCAAATTCCCAGCTCTTCTAAGCTTGGAAGGAGAGGACAGAACTAAAGAAACATGTGGTCTTGGTTAGATTTGGGGTGTGGACGCAGCCGAAGCGGTCCAACCCCACTTGTTATAAACTGCTAAAGAGTCCTTAAGACTGTAGAGGAGATCTGAGCTTAGGACCCTTTTAAGTGCGAAGCAAACCTAGTTCGTGAGAACAGGTTGGAGACAAAGTAATTATCTTCTACAAAGGCTGCTTCAGGACTAAGGGGAAAAGCTGTCTCAATTCTAGAGTTCCGCAAACGGGAGCATGAATAGGATTTTGGCGCTCGAATTGGACATGTTTCCAAGAGTGGAAAGGCTTTCTCTGAAAAATCATTCACAAGCTTACCCTTTGTAATAAAGTTAACTGACAGTGACCTGGCTCATGGAACATGGCTACTGAAGTTAAGAGTATTTTTAAAAAGTGGCGGCTCAAGGTCCCATCATGTATGATTATTATGAGCATCATGTTTTGTGATTAAAGTCTCAGAGGACTCATGACGCAAAATAATAGTGGGGGGCTTCTGTCACAGAAAGGAACCTTCATCTCTCACTCCTGTTTTGAGGAGGCGAAGCAGGAGAGAAATCTCGCTTAGTTTCCTGCGATGAGAATAATACTCTCCCATTAGCTATTAGCGCAAGTCGGGGCTTTGTCCTCATGAGTCCTAGCCGGATGTTTATAAAACTCTGAGGTAACTTTGAAATAATGGTATGTTGATCTACCATGCCCACTGGGGTGTGTTGATTGTATACAAGCTTCTGAGGTTCTGGTAGGAACATAATGTGCGTTAGCATTGTTATGTTGCGGAGGAATACTCTGAAGCGTTAAAATATTAGCACATGATTTAATGTCACTGTAGATAGGTATGACTATTTGATTTGTATTGTTGGCGTGCCCAACATGTGGATTAGTTAATAACGAGCAGGGATGGCTGCGCGTGGGGTGATGTCATCAAGCGTTAGAACAGCTGCTCGTACAGCTTCCTTGGGCTGAACAATAAGCCTGGCTGAATCACAAAAAAGCGTGTAGTCTTTTTGCCCACTTTTCGTCCAATTTCTTTTCGTCTGAGTCTCTTCGTCCAAAGTCATTTTGTCCATGAGTTCTTTGGTCCAGCGTCTGTTTGTCCAATGATTTTTTTTGTCCCAAGTTATTTTGTTCAATTTCATCTGCTTTTCTCAGCAAATTTGGATTTATATATATTAATTAAAGGTACAACATATAAAAAAGAAAACTACAATAAAAAAAGTATTTAATACTTATGTCAGACATTTATATATATATACAGTATATATATATATATATATATATATATATATATATATATATATATATATTTTAACAAAAATAATTAAAAATATTTAAAAAGAGTGAAGGTTGTGAGCTGCAGCCTTGAAAAATTAAATTTTTTTCATAAGATTCATATTGCGCAACCATAGTATGCATGCGCTTATTAATTTGAATATATTTTTTTGTGTTTATTTACTGTATCTCCACGATGAATGTGTTATCTTAGTTTGAATTAAAGCAGTCTCGGTCTGTAAATATTTTATCAGCCGCCAAATATTAGGATACGTTCCACTTAAAGAAAACTTCAATGACGAATGATATCCTTCTAAAGCATTATTTTTCCTTGGCAAGTTATTGACAATTCTCTTGTTAACATTCCATAATTTAATTGGAAATAATGGAGGCTCTCTTCTTCTGTTGCCACGACCTCTCACCACACCTATATAGTTAACATCAAAATAACTAATAAATTCTCCAGGAATTTCATCATCACTGAGCACTTCATAGGCTTTCTCAATTTCAGCTACTGGAAGAAAGGCCAACACCGAAAAGCTCCTTATTTTTAAGCCAAATTCAGATTCAGTATTGTATTTTTCTCTAAATCCTAAATCAGTTATTTTCTGATAAATTGACAGTCCTAAATGGAATAAACAGCCTACAATTGAGCAATTTAGAAACATAGAATTGAATGCTCTGTGAATGGCAATTTCAAAGTCTACCATCAGTTCACTTGGGTTAACCAAAGGCTGCATAATTTTCAACTGTGACTTTGTTTTATCTGGTAACAAAGCATAGAGTCCCGGAAAACTGTTTTCTCCAATTGCACATGAATACAAAATAGCTGTGCCCACTGATTAGGTGCACTCTTAAAAGTTCCGTCGCAAGACCATACATGATATTTTGCATGGTCACTTAGTCCACTGTTTGTTGCAAATATTAAAACTCGATGGGTATCTTGTAAACCAGTCAAACTGTAAAAATAGTTCCCCATTACTCAGATTTCTAAAGGCAGCTGGGATTTCAAATACATGTCTGCTACTAGGAATGGTAGGAAAGCCGTCGGCCTTTCTCCTGTGCTTATGGAGTGTTCGTGAAAGCACTTGGATTGAAGGAAGTTGAGCACGGGTGTTTTTTCCAAGACTCATTACACATTCTGATATAATGTTATGCAAACTATTTGAAATGCTCTTAAATGCCTCCTAGTTCATTTCAGCTACAGCGGTTTTCGCTGTTACTAACGCCACTTCTGCTGGATGTTTGTGGTCACCTGAAATATGCACTATTCTTGGAATATCTTCTTCCATCTTTGTATGAATTTTCACAGAGCATTCTTTTCTATTTTCACAATGCCAATAATCTTTTTTCAATTTTGAATTGTGGGGATGGAAATCACAAACGTAATTATTTTCGTCCGCTACTTTCCCTTTTCCTTTTGATGACGTTAAAAATCTTGCCATTGTGTTGTTAATCCCTTTTGGATTCATGGGCTATTACTAATTTTTTAAAATTTTCTTAAAACAAAATTTTAGGTTTATTTTGGGAAATTGCTCTTTACAGAAACCTAACTACCGAGGAATCATTGGATTAACAAAATAATAAACTATCAGGTTTCTTATACAGTTATTGACTAGAAGGACCAACAAAAATCTGGAATACTGGACTAAAAGATTTTGGACCAAAAAACTCCTGGACAAGAAGAAGTTGGACTAAATATTCATCGGACAAAGAGACGTTGGGCCAAAGGGACTGGACAAAGAGACAGACAAAGTGACAGCGGACGAAAAGATACAGAAGCCAAAGAAGAGGTACAGTCTGCCATTGTCCAACTCAATTTCCCAGATCTCATAGGCTTGGAAGGAGAGGACAGAACATAAGAGACACATGGTCTTGGTAAGGTTTGGGGTGTTG
>NC_090739.1:77252472-77259972 GCF_036898095.1 Palaemon carinicauda
TTTATATAACTCGATACTCGTCTCCTGTGGAGATTTAAGGGTAATCCCGCCTTCCCTCTGTGTGCCACCATAGGTGACAACCTTATCTTGGTCTCGCCATAGAGTAGTACACTCCGGCTTGACTGGGCTAGTGTTTTCTGTCTCCCACCCTTGCTGGTGAGCATCCCGGTTTGGATTTTCAACAGAACCTCAGAGTATTCAGTCTTTATGTCGGCGGCTGAGCTGCAGGGCAAGTAGTCACTCCCCTGCCGGCTTATAGTTGCCGGCATAGGAGGCTTAGCCTTCCTAGGCCGCACCTGAAGTGGTACCATAATGCCGCCACATTCTCCCCAGCGGTCTAGAAGACAAGTCCTGTTTCGGCAGACCCTAGGCTGAAGAATAGATATTCTTCTGCCGCCTAAGATGGCGCCGATACTGAAAGGAAGTTTCACCCTTGTTTGGAAGTGGCGGCAATCCTGCCGCCTTCTCCTAACACTACAAACAGGACCCTTTCCCTGCCCCTCTCTGTCCTTTAGCGACAGCCTAGCTATAGCAACTGTGGCCGTCGTCCTACATTCTCCCCGCTTGCCGGGTAGATCGTAGCGCTGGCCGGGCTCCTACATAGGTGGCTTAATAGCGGCACAGACTTTCCCCTATGGACGCCAGGCTCCGGGAAAGGTTGTGCCGGCTATAGCGGCTGCCGCTGGGAGACCCTTTTGCCAATGAGTGTTCTTCAGTCGTCCCTTGGACTGCCATCCACATCCCTGAACCCGGCAGCGACCGGCAACAGATCTTGTGGCTGGATGGGAGCCTGAATGATGCATTCTCCCCTTCCATTTGAACCCTTATTCTGCAGGAAGGCAGTAAGGTTGTTTACCTACACCCTTATTTATTGTACACATACATTAATAAGGCAGCCCTTCACTCCATGCTTTCTCTCTTTCTGTTGGCTAGTGCCGCTAGGATGCTGCCGGTTGGACCGGTGCCGCCAGGTACTAACCCAACCAGCTGCATGCCGGCTGGACGGTGCTGCCAGGTACTGCCGGCTGGACCGGTGCCTCCAGGTGTTAGACTAGCCGGCAACACGCCGGCTGAACTACAGTATATGGTTATACAGTAGCCAGTATATTTGCAGTATAGTATGTACTGCAGACAAAACTATAGTATAGATTATACAGTAGTTTATTTTCCAACATACCCTGTGTATCCTTTCACAGTCTATTGTTGAGACCAATTCTATATTGAAGTGAAGTAATCCTTCAATACACTGATATGATTTCCCCACAATATTAAATCTTTAAAGAAGGGTTAGTGTTACTATACACTAATTCTATCCCCTAGAGGTTAGAACCCTTCTCTTTTGAGTTTGCCTTGATAAGGAAATTCTAACATTAATATTGGGGGGAGGGTCACAGCAATTGGCTGGATAGGAGGCACAAGTATGTGTCTTTCCTATTTCCTTCCTAGCTTACTACCCTAAGCTATAATGGTTCAAATATTAATATTTTGCATAACCTGTTAATCATGTGTGATAAACAACCGCATACAGGAGGAACCCCAAATGAAGAGCGAGGTGATCTTCTGTAACCACAGGAGTAGGAACTTCTGTGGTCACAAAATGTAGCAAGTCAACGGAGTCGAGGGATGCAGCACGAGAAAAGCTGCGCAAGTGAGTACGAGGGTTCCAAAAGAACTCTCCGGGACCGTACCTACCTAACGAAAGGATGTGTAGCTTGCTGTTCCCTAAGGTAGGTAGTGAAGCTGTCGTGCCCCAAACATGACCCGGACCTCCCTGCATCCAGATTGCCATCGGGACGGACGTCAGTAGGGCGTTGCAAGGCATGGACATCCACCAGGAGGAAAGGATGTCTAAAGGATATCTGAAGTGTCCTCGGACACTGAGAAGGATCTCCTTAAGGATGATCCCGAGGAGGAGTCTACTCTGCCTCCAGAAGAAGAATAAGAAGTCGAGTCGGAGTCCCTTGCGTCTGTGCCGGCACCAGAGCCGAGACCTTCTACGTCTTCTGCTCCTACCCCTCCATTGGACAACATGAGCCAGGCAGTTTTGGCTCATATTACTACACTGATGGAGAATATTCGCAAACAAGGCAAAGCAAGGGAAGCGAGGCTTGAAAAAGAGCTCCGTGAAGCACGGATCACCGCCTCCCGAGGTTCATTCAAGCGACCCAGAGTCCAAGATCTCCTACCCTGCTCCGAGACGAATCCCTGGAGGTAGGCGGAGTTTATGCTGATTACCAACGGCAAGCTCTACATCTCTGAGAAGATGGGAGTCGTCCCCTTAGACGACATCCAGTTCTGGCCGAACTTTATTGCTTACTCTGACTGCTTCATTCGACTGAAGACGGAACCGAAGGAGGTCATGGTTTTTGACCACGACAAGGCACAGGCTCTCTTGTCGAGCAGCCTGAAGAAGGCGGGCTACACAAACTCGAAAGTGTCTGCCTTGAGCAAGAAACACCCTACCTTTCTTGCTCCTGCTTCAATAGCCTTCCCCTTTACGTCAAAGGCATTTAAAGCTGTTGCCAAGGCAGTGGAGGCAGGCAAACCATGCGCTGCACTAAAGGAGTGTAGGCCTCTGTTGTTAGCCCTGCCCATGGGAGAGAAGGAATGGAAGGAGGTCCACCTAACCTTCTCAGTAGGTAAGTTGGATGCAGATATCACGGGACGGCAGTTAAGCGAAAATCTCCCAAAACTGTCAGACTTTCTCTAGCGCAGGGAGCAAGAGACGAAGGAGAGACTTGCGGCATCCCTATCCCTACAGAACTACATAGAGATGTGTGCAGGCCAAAAAAGCACCCCAGACATGCTCATGGTCCTGGCCAAAATGCATATGGCCACCCTAGTGAAAGACCTGTACACTTTTATGAAGGCTAGAAGAGCCTGTAGAGTGTTTGTGTTTGCTGCAGCAACAGTAAAACACAACCCAGGAAGCTAATATCTTCCAACATCTGGCATAAAGACCTTTTTCCAAATGAAGTGGTCAAGGAGGTAGTTGAGAAAGCCACCACGGAGAATAGGAACCTTCTCCAGAAGTGGGGCATTTCGTCAAAAAGGAAGTCTTCCCCGGATACGGGTCCCCAACCTAAAAGTAAGACGAAGAAGCCTAAACTACCCTCTCGGCCTGGCCAGCAACATCCTACAGTCACCATGACAACGGTCCCCCAAGTAGTTGCTCAACCAAGGACCACATTCCAAGTGGTGCCTCAGCAGCTGGTTGCCCAGTCACCAGCATTCAACCCTGGGTTTGAACCACTACCTTTCGTCCGAAAGGTAGAGGCTCCCGACGGGGCTCCTCAAGACACCCCTCAAGAGGTAGGGGACGATGCGGTCAGGGAGGTAAACCCTCCGGACAACCGAAGCAATGAGATGCTTCAGGTAGGAGGGAGGCTCCAACACTTTCAGGATTGTTGGACCTTCGATCCTTGGGCCCACAGCCTAATCAAGAATGGACTAGGATGGAGATGGAACAAGTTTCCACCATCATTTCCTCAATTCTTCCAACACTCCACCCCCTTATTGGAAGAATATACCTTAGAACTCTTGAGCAAACAGGTTATAAGGAGAGCAAAGTCCATCAGATTCCAGGGAAGGCTGTTTTGTGTTCCCAAGAAGGACTCAGACAAACTCAGAGTCATTCTGAACTTGTCGCCACTCAACAAGTTCATCGAGAACAGCAAGTTCAGGATGTTAACCCTTCAACACATAAGGACCCTGTTACTAAAAGCGGCGTACCTGTACACAGTCTCAATAGACCTGGCAGATGCTTACTGGCATCTCCCAGTCAGCCACCCCCTCTCCTCCTACCTAGGATTCAAGTTACAGAAGACAAAGTATGTCTTCAGAGCCATGCCCTTCAGACTAAACACAGCCCCAAGGATCTTCACGAAACTTGCAGACGTAGTCGTTCAACAACTACACCTAGAAGGTGTTCAGGTAGCAGCGTACCTGGACGACTGGCTGGTGTGGGCAGCATCCAGGACAGCTTGTTTGCAAGCATCCAAGAAAGTGATCCAGTTCCTGGAACATCTGGGATTCAAGATCAACTTCAAGAAGTCTCGCCTCTCTCCAGCTCAGGAGTTTCAATGGCTGGGAATCCATTGGAACTTGAAGTCACACCACCTCTCCATTCCCCCAGGGAGGAGGAGAGAGATCGCAGGGTCTGTCAAAAGAGTACTGAAATCCGACAGGATCTCAAGACGCTAACAGGAAAGAGTACTGGGCTCTCTCCAGTTTGCAGCAGTAACAGACCCAGTGCTATGAGCACAGCTGAAAAATGCGTCAGGAGTCTGGAGAAGATACGCATCAAATGCTCGAAGAGATCTACAAAGACCGATATCGACCTTACTGTGATCACTCCTCAAGCCGTGGTCGAAGGTCGAGAGCCTAATGAGGACCATGCCCTTGCAACCACCTCCACCATCGGTGACCATCCACATGGATGCCACGACGGAAGGATGGGGAGGTCACTCCCATCAAAGGAAAGCCCAAGGGACTTGGTCATCCCTGTTCAAGACCTTTCACATCAATATTCTGGAGGCCATGGCAGTCCTCTTTGTCATTGAAAAAACTTTCCCCTCGCAGATCAGCCCACATCAGGCTGGTCTTGGACAGCGAAGTGATAGTGAGATGTCTGAACCGACAAGGCTCGAGATCACCCCACACCAACCATGTGATGTTAGCCATCTTTCGTTTATCGAAAAAGAAGAGATGGCACTTATCAGCACTTCACCTACAAGGGTTCCGCAATGTGACAGCGGACGCTCTATCCAGGCTAAAGCCGATAGAGTCAGAATGGTCCCTAGACGCAGACTCACTCGCCTTCATCTTGGAACAAGTCCCAGAACTGCAGATCGACCTCTTCGCGACGAGTGACAACAAGAAACTACCTCGATATGTAGCCCCATACGAGGACCCTCTGGCAGAGGCGACAAATGCCATGTCCCTCGATTGGAAAAGATGGACCCGGATTTACCTGTTCCATCCAACCAAAATCCTACTGAAGGTCCACAACAAGCTGAGATCCTTCAGGGGAACAGCAGCTCTAGTGGCCCCCAAGTGGCCCAAGAGCAACTGGTTCCCTCTGGTAATGGAACTGAAGCTGAGGCTGGTCCCTCTACCGAACCCAGCTCTAGCTCAACTGGTTCAGAAGTCGACAGTCTTTGCTTCATCACAGAGAACCCAAAACCTTCATCTCAAGATTTTCTCACCTTAGCGGTTAAGAAAATATTTGAGCTCTCAAAAGGCAGTACAGACTTCTTAGAAGAATACAAGTCAAAGTCAACCAGAAGACAACACGAATTGTCTCGGAAAAAGTGGGTTGCCTTCGTTAAAGCATAAAGGCCGAAAGAAATCTCAATAGACTTCTGTCTGTCCTTCTTCATCCACCTTCATGAACAAGGCCTGGCAGCCAATACGATAACTACGTTTAAGTCAGCCTTGACTACACCTCTTCTATACGCCTTCCAAGTGGACCTGACGAATGAAATCTTTAACAAGATCCTGAAAGCACGCGCTAGACTTAGACCTGCAGCCCCTCCAAACCCCATTTCATGGTCCTTGGACAAGGTCTTACATTATGCTTCAATCTTGAACAATGAAGATTGTTCTCTTAAGGATCTAACCCAAAAAGTTATTTTCCTGTTCGCTATAGCCTCAGGGTCTAGAGTTAGTGAAATAGTGGCCCTATCAAGAGACGAGGGCCATATTCAGTTCACAGAAGCGGGAGAACTGAATCTCTTTCCTGATCCTACCTTTCTTGCCAAGAACGAGCTACCCACTAAAAGATGGGGTCCCTGGAGAATCTGCCCTCTGAAGGAAGATGTCTCTCTCTGTCCAGTAGAATGTCCGAAGGTCTATCTTCGAAGAACTTCAGACTTCAGGGGAGGACAGCTCTTCGAAGGAGGAACCTCAGGATCAAACTTATCCCTAAAACAACTGAGGACGAAGCTCACCTACTTCATTCGCAGAGCAGATCTTGACGGACACCCGCAGGTCATGATCCAAGAAAAATTGCTTCCTCACTGAAGTTTTTTCACTATATGGACTTCCGAGTGTCTTCGCTCATATACTGGATAGAAGTCCTCCAGAGTGTTTTATAAACATCATGCGAAGCAAGTGCACGAACTTAAGCATTACGTAGTGGCGGCAAGTAGTGCAGTAAAACCTGTCGTCTAGTGCTGCGATGAACAGTGAATTGATTGGGACTATCAATTTGGGTGTAAAGGTGTTGACACCTTCCAGTGCAATATCTTTTATATGGGTGTCACCATGGTGACACTGGGGCTGTTCAAATTTTCAGGTGCAGAATTATACAGATGACACTTGTCCCGTGTGTACATTGTACACAGTGTTGATAGTATCCAACATTTACAGAAAATTATATTGATAAATTTTTTCCAATTTTCAATTTTATAGTGGCATTAATCCTTTCCTTCCCTTTCAGGTAGAAAATCTTTATCTGTACATGTATGTATAATTCCCTTCTACATTTTACACTTGTTATTCAATTTACTCATTTAGCCTATATAAATGATTAAAGAGACTGTAATTGCGTCTTATTTCGCCCTGCAGATAGCACAATAAATGTACTGTAGCCAGAGTTCTTTACTTATTTCCCTAAGTAAACCTTATATTATTGTAGTAATAGAAGCAAATAGTTCTTGTTGATACTTACTTTTGTTCCTACAATATATAAAAACCTTGAGCCCTTTTTACTGTCTAGCACGACACTTCCCTGCAGGTGGCAGGAAGCTCTAACACTGTTCCATGATTAGTGGTAATGACATATAACGGTAACGTCATATTTCTCAATGGTCTGGATGACCATATAAAAATTGTCCCAAGGTTAAAGCACTTATACAAATCCACAGATACAGTACTTTCAAGTAATTCTCTGGTAAACTTCCAGCAGGACGACATGGCTTGAGCCCAAAAAATGGATTTTGAAGTGAAGCGAAAAATCTAGTTTTGGGTGAGATGGCCAGGTCGTCCTGATGGACCCGCCCTCCTTTTCCATAGAAAAGGCTTAGGCAAGATCCCTCCCAAAACTACTTTATCTGTAGCACCATGCTCAATGCTATAAGGAATGAGTGCCATCTTGGAGCCTCGTAATAGTATGGGAGGAAGGGTAATCTTGATAACGGCTCCTCTTCAGTTTCGCCACTCTTCCCCTTCGAAGTGAAAACGCTATTCGGGGTGAAGATTGCCATATGTCGTATCAAGATATACGTCCCCCGATTTTTTGCGATATCCTAAAGAGAAATTTTAAGGATATTCGTGCCACGAGTTAGAATTCTGGAGACCTATGGTCAATTCTCTGGCAATATCACTGTAGCCAAATATCCCTTAGAAAGCTGCCTAAAGGAACCTTCCATCAGGACGACATGGCCATCTCACCCGAAAATAGATTTTTCGCTTCGCTTCAAAATCCATTTTATATATATATATATATATATATGTATATATATATACATATATATATATATAAATATATATATATAT